>NC_048300.1:61232455-61445289 GCF_013100865.1 Trachemys scripta elegans | reverse complement strand
CCCCCCCCCACACACAGCCTTCTGTCCTGCACCCCCACACCGCCAGCCTTCTGCCCTGACCCCTGAATCCCCCCACACCCCCAGCCTTCTGCCCTGAACCCCCCACATCCCTCTGCCCTGACCTCTGAACCCCCCCACACACACACCCAGTATTCTGCCCTGCACCCTCTCCCTCTGCCCTGACCCCTGAATCCCCCCTCCCCTCCCAGGTCTGGGGTCCCTGCTGCCGGCCCCTTGCCAGCCGGCGTCCCAGCCACAGGCCCCGCTCAGCAGAGCCGGCTCTAGGATTTTTGCCACTCCAAGCAGAAACAATTTTGGCCGCCTCCCCTCCCCCGTTTTTTTCTTACCCCACCCCCGCCTCAGCTCCGCCCCTTCCCCAAATCCCCAGCCCTGCCTCCTCCCCCCAGGCTCTCAAGCCTAGGAGGGAGGGGGAGAAGCGGCGCGCGCGCCACGGCCACTCAGGATCTCCTCCTCCCTCCCAGGTTTGAGAACCTGGGAGGGAGGGGGAGCAGCGGCACGCGAATCAGCTGTTTCCCACGCCACGGCCGCTCGGGATCTCCCCCTCCCTCCCAGGTTTGAGAGCCTGGGAGGGAGGGCGAGCAGCGGCGTGTGAGTGGCAGCAGTGGAGGTGAACTAGGGTGGCCGGGGCACATTTTTAGGGGCGGCATTCTGGCGCTGGCCATGCCGCCCCTAAAAATGTGCCGCCCCAAGCATCAGCTTGTTTTGCTGGTGCCTAGAGCCGGCGCTGCCACTCAGCCCGCTGCCAGTCTAGGTGAACGGAACCCCAGGCTGGCAGCGAGCTGAGCAGGCTGGCGGTGTAAGATCAGCATTTTAATTTAATTTTAAATGAAGCTTCTTAAACATTTTGAAAACCTTGTTTACTTTACATACAACAATAGTTTAGTTATATAATATAGACTTATAGAGAGAAACCTTCTAAAAAACATTAACATGTATTACCAGCACGCGAAACCTTAAATTAAAGTGAATAAATGAAGACTCGGCACACCACTTCTGAAAGGTTGCCTACCCCTGGATTATACCTTTAAATGCCTGGGAATTAGAGGAAAATACACCCATTGGTGTTTGCCTGGTTCAAGTTTAATTAAAGCCTTTTTCGTGTGTGTTTTATTATGAAGGTGGTCACTCGTAGTTTTTATATGCATTTGTAAATGGGATAAATTAGAAGCTGCTTGTAAAATGTCCCAGATTTAATCTCTAATGGCTTTTAACCAAGCCTCAACAGGTTGCAAGAAATTTAGTGGTGTTTTATATTAAGACACCATTTACAATTTTACTATTAACTAAATATTTTTCATGGGTCCCTTACTCTGATTTTTGGATGACAATGATTGATAACATTTTGTTTAAAAAAAATTAGTTCAAAGATTGGTCTGCTGTTAATGATTTGGTATTTTATATCACATCACATTTTCTAACTTTGTTTATACAAACATCAACTATATATTGCACTCTCAAACATGGTTCATAATAATGTAAATCATATTACAGTAGGAATATGTTTCAACATCTGTATTTTTCCTGTGCTTTAAAAGAACACATTAGAGTGGACCCTGAGAAACTGGTGCATTTTTATTGTGCTTTAAGAAGAATAGAATGTGGCTGAATCTAGTAAATGTTTAATCTGTATTAATGGACTCTTAATTTAAATTTATTACTATTTGGCCTCCAGTAAAAATCTTAAAACTCCAAAAAAAGTCCACTTTCAGTTTATTAATTCCAATATTGTTTTACTAATCCAGGGCCCAGTCCTGCCACATGTCTCAACTCTAAAATCAATGGAAATTGAGGGAACCCAGGTACCTTCTAGGAGATGTTTAGCAGATTGCAGGACTGGGTCCCAAAACTTCTAAGATGATTCTATGTAAATCCAGTCTTTTCAAAGTTTGCCTGCATTTTGTAGGTTTTAAAAGCTTTGCAACCCCAAGTACATTGTTTCCCTGTCCGTAGCAAATCATTTTGGGGGATTAATCCAGTTTCTTGATATAATCATAGTGGTGGGCCCATGAATAAGAACTGTTACTGCGGACGGTGTGCTGTAAGGTCATCTTTGCTCTGGTCAAATGTAGAACAAAAGAAACCTTTTTCTAAAAATACCTGATAATGGGATATCTCCTCTGACTATTTCAACAGGCTTTCAAATTTAATTCACTCTCAATTCCTGGAATTAAGTTAATGCTTCTTTGTTCTTCATGGTTTGTAGGGCATGATTTGGTAGTAAAAACTCATGTTTATTTGATCATTAATCAAGCTATCTCCCTCATCCCTTGTCTCCTCTGAACCTCCTCTGAACCTTATATGCCACCATTGCCAGCAACAACTGCAACACTGAATTGCTATGGCAATGTGGCAGGAAGTAGTGATGGACCATTACTATGAACAAATTAAATAAACATCTCGCTGCTTTATTCTCCAGTCTCTTTTTAAAATAAATATATAAATAATGTTTGTTTGTTTTTTCCAAATACTGCAGGGAGCAGTCCTGTCACCTTAGCAATACCATGAATGATCAGGGACTTCTATATAAGTAATCAATGAATAATCAGTGTCACTCAGCATTTGCAACAGAGTACCAAAAAATGCTATAGCAATTTTCATTTGATGGCAATGTACCAATAATAATATACTGTTATAATCCCAAATTTAGAAAAGAGGGGTAACATTTTCAAAAGCACCTAAGGGCTGGCCTACACTAAAAAATTTGTTGCCATTTTAACTATACCAGTATAGTTAAAAAGTAGCAAAACCCTGTAGTGTGGATGCAGTTATAACAGTATAAAAGCTCTGATACTGTATACATTATTCTGGTTTGGGAAGCAAAGTCAGTTCTACCAGTTACAGCATCTTGATACCAGTAGAACTGTATCTACACTAGGGCTTTTACTGGTATAACGATGTTGGCAACAACAACAACAAAAAAATCACACCCTTAACTGACATAGTCCTATTGGTAAAACTTAATTATAAACCGGCCCTTAGTCTCATTTTCAAAAGGGACTTAGGCTCTTAAATCAATGAAATTACTTAAGAGTTACTTAAGAAAAGGTAAAACAGACATCAGAGTGAGTCATAAAAACTATGATCAGATGCAGTGTTTCTGATACGTCAATAAATTTAATTAGCTAATTTCTGGACACTGTACATTAATTTTTTTTTACCACAGCTATTCTTTCAAATAGATTTGGTTATTCAAATCTATATATGAAATAGGAAAAAATCTTTTTCCACTTAGCTATAATTATTTTGAGGGACTAGGTTTGATAAAATATCCATCCACATTCTTATATTTGTAAGAGTGATGTTACTGAGTTGGGGCAGGCCAAAAATGTAAAAATAAAAAGATTTCAAATCAAATAAGCATTTGTAATGGCAATGTTTTGTTCCATATCTAAGCCCAACAGTATAATGTGGTTGCTATCAATTACTCATCCATCTAATAATTTTATAGATAATGCATTTTATCCAGGCTCCAGCCAAAGATGTCTTGGCCTTGCCAATTTGCTTTCAGGAAATTTGCAATGAAATATGTAAAATGGTTAATAGACAGCACTAGAAAGAACAGCATTCTGCTAGTGTATCCTTTAAACTGGGCTCAAATTATATTTTAATTGTAACTGTATGCAAAATTTTAAATTGACAAGTGTGTACAGAATAGCTGAGCCACTGCACAATCTTATTTATATTGCCCTTTTCAAACCCTCTTTTCCCCTCCACCCCTCTGCCCCCAAAACATACCTAATTTCTTCTCACCTTCCCCCTGCCCCTCCCCTCCCCAAAAAAAAGAATAGAGGCTGGCTTAAAAATTAACAGCTTTAAAAATGTTTGGAGTTCTCTTTATTTATCTTCTGGTTTGAGCATTTAGGGTTCACTCCATTTATTAAGTTAAAAGCTGATTCTCTTGCATAACTCCATGAGCTGGGATGTTAAGAAAATATCATGTGGGATAGCAACAATGGACCTATAAGGCAGGAGTTCTTTGGTTTGTTCATTATCTCCAAACCTCCATATTGTCTCCATCAATAGTCATGTACCAGTAAGATGCCAAACTTGCAGGCCAATCCTGCAAGATGCTAAGTGCCCCCAAGCTCTCTTGGACTTCCTGCCAGCTATCTGGGTTTTCCCCACAGACTATAGGTTTTCAGACCCTCTTGTAGGTTTGCAGGGGATTCCCTGTCAGACTAGGGATTTTCCCTTCTGAGAGGCTCTCTTTCCCCATTACCCCACCTCCAAGGGAAGGGCAGCCAATTGGACCTGCTGTGCATGCTGGGTGGCTGCCTAATCTTTCAGCATGTGTCACAAGCAGCGCTCTCTCCCACAGAAGCTGGAGCACTCCTATGAACGGAGAGTTACAGCTGGTCGGGAAATTGTGATGAAACAACTTTTTTTTTTTTGTCTGAAAAGCTAATTCATCAAAATCAGAACTTTTTGTGGTAAAGTAACAGTGTCAACAACACTTCATCATCAGGAAATTGTTTCTCAGGTCCAGGATGGAATTTCTAGTCAAAACAAGAGACACCATCCCAGCCCCTTCCCTGAATATCCAATAGCCTGTGGTTAAAGCACTCAACTGCTACATGAGGAAACCCAGGTTCAAGTCCCTACTCTGCCTGATTTAGAGCTGGGACTTAAATCTGGATCTTCCACTTCACAGTTGAGTGCCATAACCACCGAGCTATTGGCTATTCGGGGGTCTCTCTCTCTCTCTCTCTCTTCAGCTTGAAAAGGTTTTATCCTCATTCAAAACAGGAACATTTTCAGAATACCAAATTTTCATAGGATGGGAAGAGCACCACCCATTCAACTCCACTGAGAGATACCGTGAGGTACTAAATGCCTTCTATATGCTGAGGTCTGCAGGAGTTGAGAGCTCTTTGTACCTCACAGGATCATTCCCTGCTACAGCAATGGTTTCCAGACACCCTAGCATCACTCTGCTATGCTCTGGTGTTTTAGGGTTATTACTGCAGGATGTTTTTTATTTTAAAGGGAAGGGGACAGGTCAAAGAGTGACCAGAGCAATAAGAATGCAGTAATATACCTAGACTCTCATTCAGAGTAGTTATAAGTTTAGTGTGTTAATTTTAAGACTGTGTACACTGCTACCTTGATATAACCTGATATAACATGAATTCGGATATAACACGGTAAAGCAGTGCTCCAGCGGGGCGGGGCTGCTCACTCTGGTGGATCAAAGCAAGTTCAATATAATGCGGTTTCACCTATAATGTGGTAAGATTTTTTGGCTCCCGAGGACAGTGTTATATCGAGGTAGATGTGTACTTCAAAAATGTGGAACTTGCAGTTGCAGGGGTGCACCAAACTGCTCCTCTGAGACATGAACTCTAGCAAAGAAAGTCCCTCCGTGTTAGTCTTGGGATAAAAAAAAACAAACAGTTTGAGCACGATAGATTTGGAGAATCATTTGTCACATTATTTTCTTGTCTGAATTAACTTGAGCTCTCTGGACTTGTGGGTAAAGAGATTTCTCCTTCTCAAACTTGACTCCACAGTCTCATTGTAGGAGTTATATACCTAGGTTTGCAGCTACAGAAACTACAAGAGCAGTGAGGGGGAATGTGTACGTGTCCCTCAACAAGGGCGGCTCTATGTTTTTTGCCGCCCCAAGCACGGCAGTCAGGCTGGTCACGTGGATTCGGTGGCGTTTCTGCAGGTGATCTGCCAGTCCCACGCCTTCGGCGTACCCGCCATCCAATTGCCACCAAAGCCGCAGGACCAGCAGACCTGCCGCAGAAGGCTGCCTGACTGCCGCCCTCACAGCAATTGGCACGCCTCCCCGCGGCTTGCCGCCCCAGGCACGCACTTGCTGCGCTGGTGCCTGGAGCAGCTCCTGTCCCTCAACTTCTAACAGCTTTGGGCCAACGGTATAACTAATCCGCCCCATTGATACACCCAGGTCCTCTCTTCCTTCCAAACACGGCTACATAGGAACCTATACCCCTTTTTTTCCCCTCTCGATGGCAATGTCTAAAATCCTTTTATTATATATAGCTATATTGAGAGTTTTTAAAACACAAATTCTAAACACTGCCTAAGTTTTAGATAGTTTAACATGCTCTGCCTCAAGTCACATGAGCCAGTATCCTTCTACCGGGTAGCCTGACAACCTGTGAGACTCGAATTCAGTGCTTGCCAAAATTACTCAAGCACCTTTTGAGCCTTTGGGCTCTTGATCTCTCTTCAGTGTCTCACTGAAGATTTCTTTCCTGGTTGCCATCGCCTCATCCTGGTGTCTCAGAGTTGCAGGCATTAACAAACAAGTCCACCTTACAGCATTTTTCATAAGGATAAGGCTATTTTGAGGCCTCCCTTGACATTTATAACCAAGGCTGTCTCAGATCTTTCACTTGAACAAGTCCATCTTGTCTTTTTTCTTCCCTAAACCACATAGTCACTCAGGGTGAGTCAGATTGTACTCTAGGTATCACATGTAGAGCTGGGTATATATTTTTCTTTTTAATTTGCCAAATAATGCAGCTTTGGTCAAGCCAAAACTATTTGTGACATTGACACAAATTCGTGAATAGTTCTGGCAAAATAATTTTTTGGAACTTAAGCACTATTCACAAAACAGGAGGGAGGTTTTAGGGCACTCACCTAGGAGATGACAGGCCCAAGTTCAAGCCCCTGCTCCAATGACTATTTAATTAGTCATCACTAGCAGCACTCCCCACCACCAAACTCCCCCTCCGCTTTCAGTACCTGGAAACTAAACAAAATGAGATGTTTTGTTGTGGGTCAAATAAAATGTTTCATTTGACCCAAAATGAAGTTTGTCATCAATTTTTTTTATTCAAAATTTTGCACAATTGTCGGTTTGGGTCAAACTGAATTTTTTTTCCAACTTTTCAGAACTGCCAACGAACTGAAAAATCAGTTATTCACCCAACTCAAGTCACATGAGCTGTCAGCTACTGTTTAGACAAGAACATGCTATTCTGAAAATCAAACAGGCTGGCTGGCGCCTTTGGAGAGAAATCCAAAGGTTAGTCCCTCTGCTCAAAGGCTGTCTGAATGGATTAGGCTGAGTCCACAGTCCTCTTATGACCTCCCTAAAGTCCCTGTGCCAGAAAAACTTATGACTTGTTCCACTAGGATTGGCAGCTTCCCAACCAGGCAGTCGCAACATGCCTTTATCAGAAGTTGGTAGGGCACCTATGTGGAACTCTGTCAATGCTTTCATAAACCACTATTCTCTTGACACTACACCAAGCATAAATGTTAATTTCAGGAGGGCACTGCTTCAGTCACTGTTGAACAAGCAGCGCTCCTTGTCCCACCTCCTCGGGGAGGACAATGCTAGTTGTCTCCAAGTGGTGTGATTCTGTGGAGGCAACCTCAGTAAGGAGAAAAGGAAGTTACTTACCTTGTGTAACTCTTGTTCTCTGATTGTCTTGTCTCTACAATGCCACACTGACCTTCCCTCCGCCCCTCTATTTTGGAGCCTGGTTACTGTTGAAGCACCTGGAGGCAGAAAGAAACCGGAGACAGTTAGCAGGGAAAGGCTATTCATGCATGCACCCTCAATTGTCACTGCTCCTGGAGGTTTGGTGGCTGCATGCTTAGGCTTAGGACTCCAACAGTATGGGGGCAATACAGTCTGAGAACTGGAGTTGTGTGAGGTAAGGAACTCCCCTCTTCCTTGAGACCTTACTGGACATCTTACCAAACAGGTTTTTCACAGCCTTGATGATCTGATAATTTGTCATTCTGGACTGCAGTGTTACTTTAGCAATGAACTTTTTTTTATCATTAAAATTTGAAAAATACTGTTTTCTAATTTCTGTCAGCAACCTACCTCCCCAACGACCCCTAACAAGCCAGTAGTGCCACTGGAGTGGGCATCTGGAGTGCTACCAAAGCCTGACCCAACCATCATTAACAAGCACATAAGAAAGCTAGTGGATGTAAGTATTTGAGCGATTATATTATTCAAAGGGGACAGCAACTTTGCCTTTCCTGAGATTTCCAAGAGCAAGATGAATTTCCATTTTATAGTTACTTGTGATCTTCATGTTTGTACTGTCAGACTTTAACTTTACTCTGAAAAATCAAAGATCAGGTCAGCAACCCAGTATCCGTATGCCAGAGCATAAACTTTCAGAAGAGTTTGAAGTCAGGCTTCCCTTTTTATGGGTTCTATTTGTAAAATGAGGTGCAAATGGATTTTGGCAGGCACCAGTGCAACTGCAAGCCTTTCTGAAACCTCCCCCAAGTGCAGGGCTGGTTCCAGGCACCAGCTTAACAAGCAGGTGCTTGGGGCGGCCAAGGGAGAGGGGCGGCACCTGCGGCAATTCGGGGGCGGCAGGTCCCTCACTCCCTCTAGGAGCAAAGGACCTACCGCTGAACTGCCGCTGGCGATCGCGGCTTTTTTTTTTTTGCTTGGGGCGGCAGAAATGCTGGAGCCGGCCCTGCCCAAGTGCTACAGTACCTTATGTTTGCCCTGACTTGCTGGCAAACCTCATGATTCTTGGCATCAGTGTGTTAATGCAACTTTTTGACAGCTTAAAAATCAAGCAAGTCAAATTTGTACTTCAGAACCAAAAGGGCAGAATTGATTTTTATTTTATTTTATTTTTTTGTTCAGGATCTGACAAACTTAGTCTAAATTCCCTGCCTCTCAATGAGCCATCTTGAGAGAGAAGCCATGCCTAGTTTAGCAGCATTTGGTAGCCTGAGCATTGTATTGGTGCCATCAGCAATGTTTCCAAACATCAGGAAAACAATTTTCTACTATAAACCTCAACTCCATTCTATTCTGGATCACAAGGCCAATAGATTTTTTGTTTTTTATGACTTGGTTACCATTAATCATTGGTTAAGATTAGCTCACTTGATCCTGTGATATCAGACCACCATAAGCCTGTGCTAATTGCGGCTGCAGCACAGTTAGGACCATCTCTTGCTCCCACTGAAGTCAATGGGAGTTTTGCCATTTATTTAAATGGGAACAGGAGCAGGGCCTTTGAGTGCAAAGATCTGGGCTGCATTAATCCTAGAGATGAGCTATAACTAGACCTTGGTGGTTCAGATAAAATGGGAGCTGGATCTGAACAGTCCGGCGTTGGTTTTTTTTTGTTTTGTTTTGTTTTTTGTTTTTTTTTGGATTTGCAAAATAAAAACTACAAGGCAATCTGTGACCCATTTCTGATTTAGACTGTTGTTGAGTGTCTGGAGCATATTGTGCATGCTGAAGGTAGCATAGTCAGTCTCTGTCTCCCACTTTAGAGGCTGATGTCAGACATGTGGGCATAATTAGGTTGAGAATTGTGTCTGGAGCTGACGGACCAAATTCGGAAGGGCTATGTAAGGTGGAACAAATAATTTTTTCGCTAATTTAGATTCCTTTAGAACTACTTACATTTGCTCCACTGAAGTGTAACGGACTCTTAATGGGCTAATTTGCATACTGAGGAGCCAAAAGAAGACCTACATTAAAGTTAAAAAATCCCAAAACAAACTAGCACTCTATGGAAAGTAGGAGGTTTCTACTTTCCATAGAGCGCTAGTTTGTTTTGGGATTTCTTAAGGCCAGAAGACACCATCAGATCAGCTAGTCCGTCCTCCTGTACAACACAAGCTATTGAATTTCACTCAGTTTACTACTCTAATGAGCCCAATTACTTGCATTAGTGTCTGGATGGCTTTCTGGAAGATACACTTCAGTCAGTCTTGATTTGAAGACATCAAGAAATGGAGAATCCCCCACTTCCCTTCGTAGTTAGTTCCATGAGTATTCACCCTCATTGTTAAAAACGCGTGCCTTATTTCTAATTTGAATTTGGCTTTAGCTTCCAGCCATCGGTTCTTGTCATGACCCGCTACACTAAATCAAAGAGCCCTTTAGTACCTGGGATTTTCTCCCCATAAAGGTATTTATACACTGTAATCAAATCACCTCTTTTCTTTTTGATAAACTATATATTGAGCTCTTTAAGTCTGTCACTCAAGTCATTTCTCCAACTGTCAAATCATTTTTGCGGCTCCTTTCTGCACCTCTCCAATTTTCCCATACCCTCTTTACAGTGTGAACACCGAAACCAAATGTGCAATATTCTAAGTGTTGGTCTCACCAAGGTAATATAGAGAGGGAAAAAAATCCATTATTTCCTTGCTTTTACCCCCTAAGGATTGCATTTGCCCTTTCTGCCAAATCATCACACTGGGAGTATATCTTGAGTTGCTTGTCCACTATGACCCCTAAATCCTTTTCAGAGTCAGAAACTTTCCAGCATAGTTTCCCATTCCTTGTTCCTAGACACGTGACCTTGCATTTGGCTGTATTGAAATACATTTTGTTGGAATGGAACCACTTTGCCAAGCAATCCAGATTGCTCTGTATGACTGTACTGCCCTCATCCTTATTTAACATTCCACCAATTTTGTATCATCTGCAAATTTTTTCAGCAGTGATCTTATATCTACTTCCAGATTATCGATGACAATGTTGAATAGCATAATTTGATCATTTCCCATTGACAGCTAATTTTTTTAATCCGTCAGTTATCTAGTTCCTAATCCATTTAGTGTGTGCTCTGTTGATATTGTATAGTGCTAACATTTTAATGAGAATATCATGCAGTATTAAGTCAAATGCCTTTCAAAAATCTGAATATACATAAATCTACAGAGTTGTGTTACCAACCACATCTGTAACCGCATCAAAAAATGAAATCAGGTGGTTTGACAAGATCTATTTTTCCATAAAACTATTTTGACTTTGACATACACCTTTTTCCCAGTTTTATGGCATGTGACTTCGAATTCCTTATGCTTCTGTACAGGGGGAATGCAAATAGCTACAAAGAAATTAAATGAGTGTGGCGGGGGGAGGGTTTTGCACCTTATGCAACCTTGTGAATTTGAGACACTATCTGTGTTTACATTAGGTGGTATGTCATAGACTGAGTGTGTGTGTTTGAATGCAGGGGATCTGGCTGTCAAGGTATTTATAAATAAAGTAGATTTATGAAGTACAGTAACTCCTCACTTAAAGTCGTCCCGGTTAACATAGTTCCGTTGCTGATCAATTAGAGAACATGCTTGTTTAAAGTTGCACAATGCTCCCTGTAGTGGGGCAAAGACTCATTGGCACAGCGCCTCCTACTGGTCGTCCTGGGAATTAGCTCTTTCAGCCCAGAGTGCCCTCTACAGGCTGGTGTCTTGCCTGCCGCTGACCCCCGTGTCCCTCTATGTCTGGATTCTGCCCCCATCAGTAACCCACAATCTGGGTCTCCCCACCCAGGGGAACCCCCAACCCTGTATCCCCACCTTGCCTCAGTGGCTATTGCCAGTCTCCAACTAGCCCCCCACTCACTGGGGCAGAGTGCAGTCTATAAATCACTCATCACCGGCAAGGGGGTTGGACCAGCTGCCTCTGCCTATCTCTGGGCTGCTCCTCTGCAGCCGCAGTACCTTTCATAGGCCCTTTTCCAAGGCCTGTAGCCTGGGGTTTTATGAGGCTGGAGCTCCACAGCTCCCTCTGCCCTTCCCCAGCCCCGCTCTACTCTACTCCTGGTACCCTGAGCTACCAGGCAGCCAGATCCTTCTCTCCCCACAGCTGGAGAGAGACTCCTCCCCAGCTCTTGGCCCACAACCCTCTTATAAGGGCCAACTGGGCCCTGATTGAGCTGGCCACAGCTGTGGCTGCTTCCCCTCTCAGTGTAGCTTGGCTGCTTTTAACTCTTTTTTCCAGCCACAGCCTATTCCAGGGCTGCTTTCAACCCCTGTTCTGGGGGATTGGGGCAGCCACCCCACTACACTACCTTATAATATTGCTTGACAGCTGCCTGCTTTGTCCACTGCTAGAGCAGCCAGCTGGAGCTAGCTGGTGGGGGCTTGGAACCAGAGTGGCCCAGCAGCCCCCCCATCAGCTCCTTGCTCCCCTAAATTCCCTGTATGGCAGCCGCCCAGCAGGCTATGAATTGCCGGCAGTTCAGCTGTCCGTCCCCCCACTGCCATGTGCTGCTCCTGCCCTCTGCCTTGGAGCTGCTCCCAGGAGCCTTCTGCTTGCTGTGCAGGGGGGATAATGTCAAAGTGTCCCCCTCCCCCCTGCTCCTGCCCGCTGCTTACTCCATCTCCATAGAGCAGGGGGGGAGAGGGGACGGGACATGACAGGGCTTGGGATAGAGGGAGCTTGTTAGCAGCAGCTGCTGTCTCAACTTGCTGATCTATGTAAAAAGGCAATGTACTTAGAGTGGGGTCAGTGTACTTAAAGGGGCAATGCATATCTCTCTCTTTCACACACACAGGGTGTGTGCCTCTGTCTCTGTCTGCCATGCTGTCTCCGCTCTCTCCAGTGGTGCTGCCTTGTAGGGTGTGAGGCTACATTAACAACCCTGTGTTAACCCTTGAGGGCTCAGTCTCATCATTTAGCAGTAAGGCGTTCCCTGGGAAATATCCCACCCTCTTCCACCCTCTGACTTCACCACCTCAACCAAGCTACACAATCATCATTGCTGTGTACAGTAGTAAATTGTTTGTTTAAAACTTATACTGTGTGTTAAAACTTAAACTATATATATATATATATATATATATATATATAGTTTTTTGTCTGGTGGAAAAAATTTCCCTGGAACCTAACCCTCCCCCCACATTTACATTAATTCTTATGGGGAAATTGGATTCGCTTAACATCATTTCACTTAAAGTCGCATTTTTCAGGAACATAACTACAACATTAAGCGAGGAGTTACTTTATTATATTGGAGAGGAGAGGAACAGCTTTGGTCATAAACTTATAAAATGTAATCAAGAAAATCTGTAATACGGAAAAGAAAGTGTTTTATGGGTGCGTGGTGTTTTACCAAGTACATGATGCAGGATGAAAAGGGTTACGTTGTATGGTGCAAGAGGGGAATGATTTGACAGCATGTGTGAATAAAAGTGAGTAGGATTATTGTACGTGTGGTGGGAGCACAGCAGGATGTACATTAAGTTACTATTGAGGGCAAGTTTTCTTTGAGGAACTGGCCTTTTCCCTACAGTCTAACAGATCTGAACATGAAAGTACCAGGTACTAATAGCAGGCATTGGATTAAATTAACCAGTTCAGTAGTGTCTGATAGGGTTGGAAATTTAACTCATGTAACTGCAAAACTGAAGTGCTGTTTGGAGTCATAAATGTGCATTGACTGGATTTTATTTTACCATTGTGTTGTCAGTGAGACAGACAATCACTTCCTTCATCTTTCAGTCTGTTTTTAGGAACTATGATCATGACCATGATGGCTATATCTCTCAAGAAGACTTTGAAAGTATAGCTGCCAACTTTCCTTTCCTGGACTCCTTTTGTGTATTGGACAAAGACCAGTAAGTTTTGATTTTTCTTTAATTTCTTTCTTTGTTTCACTGGATTTTTAAGTTAAAGAACACATAATGCCTCCTAGACCTCCAAACTTCTTATATATCTGGCTTTTCACCTAGAAACTGGAAGAGCAATGATGATTAATCTTTTACCTTTTGGTTTTTTTTTAATTATTATTATTTAGCATTTATATTGCAAAAGTTCCTAGGAGCCCTCCAGTTCAGGGTCCAACTGTGCTTACATTTAGACAATCCCTGCCCTGAGGAGCTTATCGTCAAAACGATGTGATATATCAGATGGATAAAACAAAGAAGCAGGCAGGTAGGGGCAGGGGAGATGGGGGTAACAAATAATACAGAATGTGCACAATTCTTAGCCAGTTGGGAGTGGTTATCATAATTATCTAATTTTGATTTGGCAGTTTACACAAGCAGGTGACACTGATTAGCTAATTAAATCATTTAGAACATGTAAAAGAAGAATAGAAAATGGTAGTGATGTGGTGTAAGGCTTCCCTGTTTAATTAGGCCTCTGAAAATATTAACATCTTGGTGAGAACAGGCAAGGTGATTGTTCTGATGTAACTGTTCATTAACAGTGCATGGGGTTGCAACACCACTCAAATTTGGCATGGCTGCCCCTCCAGCATGGACAGAGGAGCAGCTGGGTCAAATATAAGTGGCATTGCAACAGGGCAAATGGAGCCTAACGCTGCACAAATTTGGCCTAGCTCCCCCCCCATCAAGTCAGAGGCATGACCTCCCAGGCTAACTTGAGTGCTGCCATGATCCCATGTGCTGGATCACATCCCTCAAATTTTACCTGTGCTGTGTGAGTGCCGAGCAGGCAGTGGGAGTGAGTGGAGCCACAGGGTAGCTGGGATCTGGAGGAGCTGCCCTGCCCTGGGACAGGAGTGAAACGCTGTGCTTGATGAGTGGCTGGAAGGGTCCCATGAGGGGCTGTTGGCAATTACTGGTGAGCTATGGAGTGAGTGGGGAGTGCTGAGGTGGTGAGGGTATGGGAGATATGGGGGCTGTGACTGGTGGGGTTGGGGGGTTGCTGTGAGTGGGATGTATGCCAGCCTCGGGTGGGGGGTGGGTTGTTGGGATAAGTAGGGGCTGATGGAAAACTATTGCCAACCTTGTCTGGCCAGCCAGTTAAATTGTTTATGGAGTGGCCCAAACATAGCGGGAGCATACCAACAATTGTTCCCCTTATTTGAAGTTTGTACAGACTATTAATGTTGTAAAAACAATATCTTACATATTCCAACAATGGGCTTTTTGACTAACTACATGGGTGCTTTGGATGTGCCTTGCTACTTAGTTTACAGTTTAGTGCATAAAAGCTGAGTTAAGCATGTCTTTGTTTGTTACTAAGGTGTGAAGTCTCATAACTGCTGTTGCACAGTTTCAGTTAGATAAAATGGACTGGTAAAATGTTGGTTGGTTATTATGGTTATGACACACACAAGATAATCTCCCAAATCTATCTCATGGGTGAGAGAATTAGCAACTTGGGATCACTTCTGCAGGGTTCCTGCACTATAAACTTTTAGTACTACAACACTGATCATATCATCAGGAGAGAAAGCCATGCCTGCTGGGCAATGAATTTAGTTTTAGCTCTTTAATAAGGGGCAACTTTATCTCTTTAGAGCATCTGAGTAGAGACTTGGTTTCTCTGCCATCTCTTTTATATATTATGTTCTGTACATATGTATTCTATATGTTTTTGAACAGTTGAATCCAAAAATGTCCAAAGTGGCAACATATTAATAGATTACCCTGAAATTCTTTGAACAGGGATGGTCTTATCAGCAAAGAAGAAATGATGGCCTACTTTCTGAGGGCTAAATCGCAGCTACAGTGTAAAATGGGACCAGGTTTTATTCATAACTTTCATGAGATGACCTATCTTAAACCAACTTTCTGTGAGCACTGTGCAGGATTTGTAAGTATGTTTTTAGCACTCTCATGCTTCACATATAGACTTAATCAAACTCAGGATATGATGAACTAACACCACAAAGAGGAAATGGGCCCCAAACACTAGTAAGGAAGAATAGTGTCTTCATCCTGGCCTAATATCTCATTACGAGAGGCTGAAAATGTTTACTCTGTGCTGTCCATATTTTCTTCCTTTGGCTTTTGGGTGTTTGAGTTTTAAGACTTTCTCTTTGGGAAAGAGAGGTGATGGCCAAGGAAATAAGGGACTGGAGATTCTTGGAGAATCCCTACAGAGAGCTTATCTACATGGGGAGCTAAACCATTCAGAAGTAAAGTGGCCTTAGTTAAAGCTAAAGTGAATTAAGACCACTTCTGAATGAGAGCATCCACACAGGGGTTTAATGAACTTTACATTCACACTTTTAATGCACTTCTTTTAAATTTGCATCTTTAGTTAATTCAGTTTACCTTCTGGTGTAGCCAATCCCAGAGAAAGTGGGGGTGTGGAGCAGAGGATGTGGATGAAGAAGAGGCAGAACTTTTTCATTAAATTGCTCTTGGCACCATAACTCTGCTCAGATTGAGAAGAATGTTAAAAAAAATTCCAATAAATCAATGGCACTTTTAGCAACATGTGTAAAATATGAAAAATGATTTGATTTTGCCAACATAATGTACAAAATGCCATCAATTAATGATAGTCCCATCTTTTAAACAAATTAATTCTTTACTGAAGCGTTTCCTGAATAGTAAGCAAACCAAATATTTTTGTGAAACCAATAATAAACTTTCCACCAGTTCTGCTTCAAACAAATCTTAATAAAAGAATGAATCGCTAGGATTTAAATGTTACTTTTAAATTAATGTAAAGTACAATCTGAAATATTATGCTGGATTACCATTTTCCCATTTGAACTTCCATTGAGGAGGTATTATTTTTTCAACATGTAATTGCTTTCCATATCATTCAGTGGCAAAAATCCACTCTCCTTTAGGACTAACATAATATCTGCCCTTTGTTTCCCTTCTTTCTGCATCTTCTTTTCTTTCTCTATCTTTGTGAGTCTTCTCTGTTCTTTCCTCTGTATTTCCTTCCCTGCAGCAATTCCCATCTCCCCATGGTCTTCACTTGCACCTATTCCCACTCTAACTGCTAAAATTATCGGCAGTGGAATAGTTAATGTTGACATTGAAGTGGCCTCATGGGGGTAGAGGAGGTCACACTTATTAGATCTGTCCTTTTCAGGCTATCTGCAGTTGCAGGAAGACATCACTGCATTGGTTACACTTGATTCACTTGAGGGCTAAAAACTCGGTACTTTTTTCAATGGAAGCTGAGATGCTGCAAAATCTGTGGGTCACATAAATACACCAATCAAGATGGATCTGGCCCAGGGACCATATGTTAGACATCTATGAATGAGAGCATTTAATGTTAAGAGATCTATTGCCTGTTCCAAAACTTTTTGTTTTATTTCATTGTGGAGAAAGCAGATGATTTGTTAATGGATCTCGGTATACTGACAAGTAAACTATGGAAGGCTTACAGATTTGTTTTAATTTAAAAACCTCTTGGTTAGAAAGAGGCAATAAATGTATTTTACAGGCTATTAGAGATCTGAAAACCGCTGAAAGCTGTTTGTGCGTATAATGCACCCTTCTAATATGGAAGATATGCTTTAGTCAAAAGTTATTGGGTTCAGTGGAGGAGTAACTGGATGAAATTCCATGGCCTGTGATATACAGGAGGTCTGACTAGATGAACCAATGGTCTCTTCTGGCCTTAAACTCTATGATCTATTAATTAATCTCCTACAGTGAGACAATAGATATTCCACAGAGCAAACCAGAAGAAAACTTTTATCATCTTGAAATGGTCCCCAAGTTCTCTGATCTGCTTTCTTGCCTTTTCCATTGATGTCATTTTAGGAGTAGTTTTTTGGGGCCTGATCATAGAATCATAGAATATTAGGGTTGGAAGAGACCTCAGGGGGTCATCTAGTCCAATCCCCTGCTCAAAGCAAGACCTACACCAACTAAATCATCCCAGCCAGGAGGGCCTTTGTCAAGCCAGGCCTTAAAAAGCTCTAAGGATGGAGATTCCACCACCTCCCTAGGTAACCCATTCCAGTGCTTCACCACGCTCCTATTGAAATAGTGTTTCCTAATATCCAACCTAGACCTCCCTCACTGCAACTTGAGACCATGGCTTCTCGTTCTTGATCCTGAAATGTGCTAAGATTTCAATAGCAGTCAAACAGTGTGTCTGTGGCAGAGAGGAAATTAAACCCAGAACTTCAGTGTCCTATTCACAAACCCATCCTTGTTCTCCAAAGGACTAAACTTTTTACTATTTGTCCTGTTCTGGAATAATTCAGTACAGTTGTATTTTTCTGATTTCTGTTAAATCCAACCGAAGAATAAGAATCTATAAAAGGTGGTATTCTGGATAAAGAGAGAGGGTCAAAGATATCCCTGATGCAAATTCACTGAATCCAATGACATTGTGCCAGAGGTGAAGTTGTTCCAGAGTATGTAATGAGAGCAAAAGAAATTGAACTTAAAAGCTCTTTATACATTACTCCTGCATTACAGTTCTGTTCATTCAGGGGTAGTGCATAGTTCTGAACTGATGTGGTGATTCAAAGTCAAAATGATGTGCACTGAGAGTGCACAAGGCTGAATTGAAATGACAATTAAAGGTCAGTGCTTGCCAATAAAATATCTATTATTAAACACATGTGAACATTAAATGTCAAGCTAAAATCTCTTGGCATTTGACAATGCTGAACTGATGTGGCTATTACAGGTCAGTGTTGTATTAATGCAATGGGGACCGTTCAGCCATTTCCACTTAGCTCCGAGCTACCTCAGGTTAGCTCCTAGAAAAATCTGTGTCAGACATGTTCAAACTTGCTGGGGTAGAATCTGTAACTTGATTTCCATTGTGTAACCATCATAGTGATGTCAAATTAGGGACTAAAGAAGGTACTATGTTGAATGGGTAGGATAATTTAAAGTCAAAATGATATTCAGTGGTACTGGTCCAAAGATTAACGGAAGCAAATAATTATCAAAAACTATTTCTTGGTATGAAGAATCAGTACCTCTGTTGGTGGGGGAAGAGTAGCCCAGGTAGGTAGTTGGGGAGGAGGGATAGCTCAGTGGTTTGAGCATTGGCCTGCTAAACCCAGCATTGTGAGTTCAATCGTTGAGGGGGCCCCTAGCGATCTGGGGCAAAATCAGTACTTGGTCCTGCCTAGTGAAGGCAGGGGGCTGGACTCCATAACCATTGGTCCCTTCCAGTTCTAGGAGATAGGATAAATAGCTATCAGCAAAAAGGGCTGGCAAAGTCATGTAAAATAGCTAATAGTGTCAGTTCTGGTGTCACTTTCCAAACTAATACAAATGTGTACTATTCTCATTATCTGACCATGTAAATCAAGTTCAAGTTTAGTGTGTAAATATTAAGAGAAAACAAAGGGAAAGGAGAACTTTAGCAATATTGCAGTGGGTATAAATTATGGACTAAATTCACCACTCACCTTATTTTTGCTGCTGTCCCCTCTATTGTTGTTTTACCACCTTCCTTCTATCTTGGTTGCTCTATTCCACTCACCCATTTTCCTTTCCAAATCCTTCTGTTTTGCCTGCATCCCCTCACTCCTGCTTTTCCATTTTCTGTTTCCTTAATCCCCAAATTTTCCCATACCTCTGCCTCTATGTTTTTTTTCCACATGCACTTGCGCACACATACACGGTTCTCTCCACATACCTGTTTTGGCTCTATCCCCCCACCTCCACTTTTTTAAAATGTGTTTCAGCCCTCCAAACTTGTGTTTTGTTTTTGTTTTGTTTTGTTTTGGTCCAGTTTGTCAGAATGGCACTCCAGGCTCTTTATACTGAGTTACAATGGAGCTGTATTGCTCCCGCATCATTCTCTCTCCCCACCCCCTCAATCATTCTCTGAAGAAGCTGGAGCAGCATCAGCCAGGCTGCTGGGGAGTGGGGCAGATTTGTCCTGCTGATGGGATTGCAGATGGTCCCAGGTCCCTCCTCTCAAGCTGGGACAATTGCCTCTGGTTGTTTACCCCTGGGAGTGGCCCTCCTTGTGAATTCCTGTAACCTAAAGGATGTGGTACACAGATAACAGCTTACTGGAATTTTCTACTATCCACTTCCAAATGATCATACCTGTGTTAAGAACATAAGAATGGCCATACTAGGTCAGACCAAAGGTCCACCTGGCCGAGTATTCTGTCTTCTGACAGTGGCCAGTGTCAGGTGCCCCAGAGGGAATGAAAAGAACAGGTAACCATCAAGTGATCCATCCCCTGTCACCCATTCCCAGCTTCTAGCAAACAGAGGTTAGGGACACTTCAGAGCATGGTTCTGCATCCTTGCCCATCCTGGCTAATAGCCATTGATGGACCTATCCTCCATGAATTTATCTAGAGTCTTACATCTTACATTCAAGCTAACTTTATTCAAATTTAGCAAACCACATGTTGCTTGTTAAGAGCCTAATACTACACCTTCCACTTGTGCACGCTGTCTCATCTACTTCAATGGGACTTCTGGGGTGAGCAAGGACTAATCATGGGAGAGAGCGTTGCAGGGTTGAGCCCGAGAGCCTATTTTCAAGCCAGTTTTGACATTTGTCTTCAGCCATTTTTGAAAAAAAATAAGATGGCCAGAACTGTCTTTTACGGTGGGTGGGTTGGTGACTGCTATAGTAAATGAGAGCTGAATTTTTAATCTGCATTATTTTATCCTGACATACCTGCACATCACATGCCATCCAAGGAGCCAGAAAATGGCTATATTCGCATTGCATAGCTAGATTACATTAAGCACTCCAAGCAGTGTTATACTTTATGCTGATTCATTTAGGTAAACTGACAAGATGGCAATTTTTCACCCATTTCTGGAAGCAGGCATGTTCTGTGTCTCCTCTCTTATGCTAGCTTCATTGTAGGTAAGAGACATGAGGGTGGAAGCCAGTCTAGGTTTATCACAACTGGAGGGGGAGTTCTATCTAACAGGAAGGGTGTTGAGAGCAGTTATATCCTGTTTGTGCTTTAGTAGCTATGGGTATTTCCTTCATTTATGACCTTGTTTTCCTTCCAGCTTTCTTTTCTGATTCCTTGACGTTCTTTTGTCTTTCATTACAGCTCTGGGGTATAATCAAACAAGGATACAAATGTAAAGGTAAATACATAATGCATGGATGTTGTTTTCAAGACATAGGTATTATGATGTTTAGCACAAACAAGTCAGACTCATATTTTTGGCAAAAACATTCTGTTCATCCAAATTTTGATGTGTCATTTGCAACAAAATTCTCAGTAATCTGTGAAGTTGTACTGTTATAAGACACCAGCTGCATGCTCATACACTACAAGCCAGAAATCCAGTATGATCTCTGGTTCCACAAGGAGGTAGCTCAGTCCTAGTGATTAGAATTTATATTGGTAAAACTAACTCACTCCACTGAAGTAGAGAGAAATCCTGAAGTGTTTTGGCATTTTGATTTGGCCCTGAAGCTCAGGAGATCTATGTGTGCTGGCAATGCTCTGTCTTCCTCCTGTCTGTCTGTTGGATACGCCTACTAGCCTCAAAATGCAATAGCAAGAATGAGCTCCTTGCAAGACAGATAGTCAAGTTTTTAATTCCTAGAATACCTGATAGATTGAGATCTCATTTCCAGGTTTCTTCCCCCTCCAATAAAAATTTCATTTAGAAAAACCACACGACCTGCAACTCTTGTAGTCCTGCCATTTGAATACTTTCTACAAACTTTTTCCTTAATTGTTCAATCAGCCTGTATTTTTCATGAAGTACAGGTCTACTCCAGTAAGAGACATGGAAAACAGCATTGTGGATCCATGATTCTTGCACTTTGGTGATTTCCAGGGCTCACTTTGGTGCTGGATGATCCTAGATACATGCAGGCTCCTTCTCTTTGGAGACACTCATTGCCTCCTTGGACTTCCCAGGGACAAGTAACTTATGACCTTTTTTTTTCAAGGTGCAACATACTCCCATTCCTGTTGGCCTGTATTTGAGGGGAACATGATGGCTCTGTCCATTCTCCATCTCTCCCTGTCCACTATTGCTCAGTTGCACCTGGGGGAAGCCTCCATGGCACAGACCATATGCTCCCAGGAGCCCCGTGGCAGCAACTGTGGCTAGCCACTCTTTGGTCATGCAAGGGACTGGATCTTTACTGCCTTCTGTTCCCATGTGCAACAGCACAAGGGCAAGCAGCAATACAAACCTTTATTAATAAAAAGATGGGTAGGCAGGGCTTATAATTCCAGCCCTGAAAACTCAACTTGGGATCTGAAAGCCAAGCTGACTTCTCTTCTGTTCACATGTCATCACCCATACAGTGGCCCAATTGAGATGTAGTTAAGGCAGTGTGGTCTGGTGAGTAGAGCACTGGAGTGGGACTCAGGACACCTGGGTGACCATGGGCAAGACACTTCACATCTTTATGACTCATTTTACAGTTGGGGCAATGAGTCAAAGATGTGAAGTGTCTTGCCCATGGTCACCCAAGTGATTCTGACCTCTTTTGTAAAGTGCTTTGAGGCCTACTGATAAGTGCTGCATAAGAGCCAGGTGGTGTTTATTGTTGTTTTGTTTATTAACATGCAATTGGAATGTGCTCCTCTGCAGAGCCCGGGTGACAGGTAATGATGCATGACCATGAGAGAGTTCAGTTTCACTTTCAGGTCCTAGTTGAGTTTGCAGGGCAGCAATTTCAAAAACCACCTGTCCCTTGTGAGCACCTGCTGCTCCATGAACCATTACAAATGGGTTCTTCCTCCTCATCTTCCAAGCCACAGTCTCCTTTTTCCATTTTTAAGCTTACTGACCTTGTGCCATCAGGGGGAATTGACTATTCAGATGACAACTTACATCCCCCCCAGTTCCCCAGCCAAGTGTCACAGCCAAGAAGATAATTATGAAAGTAACAATGTGTCCAAAATGTGCAGATTTAGAATATAAATAGGGCTTCTGTTTTGTGGGGGTTGTCTATTTGGGGGGGGGGGGGGGTATTTGTAGCAATTTTTGAGTTTTATGTAGCTGTCCAAAAATCAGGGATTTTCGGGGCCTTCTCTTTCATAGACTCATAGACATTAAGGTCAGAAGGGACCATTATGATCATCTGGTCTGACCCCCTGCATGCTGCAGGCCGCAAGACCCTTCCCTGTACTCTACCGTTGAAGTCCCCAGTCCTGTGTTTTAGTGATTTCAATCGGCTGAGACCCTCCTGCTAGTGATCCCTGCCCCATGCTGCGGAGGAAGGCGAAAAACCTCCAGAGGCTCGGCCAATCTACCCTGGAGGAAAATTCCTTCCCGACCCCAAATATGGCGATCAGTAATACCCCGAGCATATAGACAAGAGTCTCTAGCCTGACCCTTGTTGGCCATTATGTTGTTCATGTACCATTGCTTGGTTTTCCTTGGCTACTATGTTTTATCATTAAACCATTCCCTCCATAAACTTATCCAACTTAATCTTAAAACCAGACAGGTCCGTTGCCCCTACCGTTTCCCTCGGAAGGCCGTTCCAATATTTCACCCCTCTGATGGTCAGAAACCTTCGTCTAATTTCTAGCCTAAACTTTCCCCCGGCCAGTTTGTATCCATTCGTTCTCGTGTCCACATTAGTACTAAACTGGAATAATTCCTCTCCCTCCCTTGTATTAACCCCTCTGATATATTTAAAGATAGCAATCATATCCCCCCTCAGCCTTCGCTTTGTCAGACTAAACAACCCAAGCTCCTCTAATCTCTTTTCATACGTATGTATTGCAATGAGTAACGTATATTATATACGTTACACATTACCGTAGTATACAGTATATACTGTAATGAGTAATCTCTTTGTAATGTTTCCTAGCATACGTGAACATGGTGATGTTTGAAACAGCACTAAGCTAAAATCTACTAGGGAACTTTTATTGCACACCACCAGGGTCTGCACAGACCCATGAATATGCAATATGTTACTGCGCTTTAGAAATCACACTACCATAGTCCACATTATTGCTACATGGTGACAAATCCTTTGATACAAGTAACCATATTTGATGGTTTTTCTAGTGTTCATTGGATAAATGCTGATTTCTTTTAATTGGTGGGTATTTCATCAGTGCTTATCAGTTAAACCCAATATTCAGAAGCCCTAAACATAAATAGAAGCTCCTTGAAATACCCAGTGTTTGCCACACCAGACAAAAGACCCAACGTATCCACCATTTTGGAGGTTGGTCCAGTGGAGCAGATTCTTTGAAGATGGTGACCTGCTCAGATCTGCCTTTAGCCTCAGTGCACTTTCTGGTGCCATTTAAAAAAAACAAAAAACCAAAAACCCCACACCTTGATTGACTTATTCGTGCTAACGGCTAATTGTCCTGGAAACCAACCATTTGGTAACCCACAAATTTCCCTTGCTTTTTGTTTTCTCCAAATCTTTTTGATCAGATGTTTGTATGTTTGTTCATGGCCCTTAGAGATTACCAGACACTACAACTAACTCTCAATGATTTGGCAATTTTTTTTTTTTTTTAACAGATTGTGGTGCCAACTGCCATAAGCAGTGCAGAGACCTGCTTGTGCTGGCATGCAGGAAGTTTGCCAGAGGTACCTCGATGGGCAGTAATCATGGTTCTCTGCCTAACAGTCCGTCTCTGCCTCCAGGTAAAAGTAGCCTTTATTACTAATTTACACTCATTTTGAATGCTTTTTAACAGCACCCAACATCCAAACTGCGTTAGCTCTAATTTAATTGTTATATCTGCACACAGAGCAGACTCTTGGGAGCCTAAAGGTATTCCCATAATTCATCAGCACATCCTATTGTAGTTCCCAGCTACATTAAGACCTGTTGTATTCTTCAAGGACATAATTACAGTCCTCACAGACAGGACTCCTAATAACAGTGCTTCTGGGGCCTTTGAAGGAGCGAATGCTGGAGCAACAGCTCCATTGCCATTTGAAAGGTTGCAGCTTGTATTATACTTTTTTAAAATTTAAATAATAAAAATATACCTATGCAAGCTCTAGACACCCTAACATGTAAGTAATAATACAGTAAAATTCACTCCTCCTGGTAGCAGGCTGGCTCTGCTGTCAGTAGTTGGGGAAAGTAGTGACACTACTCCAGCCTTACCTGATCCTTTACTTCCCCTTGCACCCTCTCTTCCCATTCGCATGTTGCAAGGCCAGTGGCAGTCCCAAAATGGAGTATGGACATTGCAGATAGGGTCTGGGAGCCCTATCTGTATCACTTCCTCCTTACTGGAGCTGCTCTGGGGCCCAGAGGCAGGGCCGGTGCAAGGAAGTTTCGCGCCCTAGGCAAAACTTCTACCTTGCGCCCCTCCCCCTGCCCTGCAGCAGCTCCCCGCCCCCCCCCCCCGTGCCCTGAGGCGCCCCTACCCCCACTACAGCTCCCCACCCCAGCTCACCTCTGCTCTGCCTCCTCTTCGAGCACACCGCCCCCACTCTAATTCTCCTCCCCTCCCAGGCTTGTGGCGCCAAACAGCTGATTGGCACTGCAAGCCTGGGAGGCGGGAGAAGTGGAGCAGCCTCTGCACTGGGTGAGGGAGTCTGAGCTGCACGTGTCAGCGCTCCACTGGCAGCCCAGCCCAGGAACACTGTAAAAAAAATTGGGGGCAGCGCTTTTTGGCACTGGCACCCCAAATCTTGGCACCCTAGGCAACCGCCTAGTTTGCCTAAATGGTAGCACCGGCCCTGCCCAGAGGTGTGTTTCCAAATCATGGCAGAGCTGCCATTCCACCCCAAGAAGAATTTTGGCTGAGTCAGGTAGAACTCCTTCGTGGCTTACTGCTGCAAAGCGACCCCTTCTCCTCCCCCCTCCCTAACCCTAATTTTGCCTTCTTTTAAAAAAATTCATTTTGTAAAGCCCCATGCAAACCCTTTGCACTATATAATGGCTTGATCATGCCACCCTTACTCACATTGAATAGCAACTTACGCCAAGCAGAGTTCTGCTAAAAAATCAGTGGGGCTACCCAAGGGAGTAAGGTGCTACTCTGTCTAAGTAAGGGTGGAAGAATCGAATCCTAAATGTTAAATGAATTAGTAAGGAGATGCTTGCTGAAAAGATCTTGGAAGTGTTTAGTGATCTTTAAGTTGTATATTGAAAATAAATTATTCCAATCTCTCTTCTGTAGTACAAGATGAAGTATTTGAATTCCCCAGTGTTGCTACAGGGCATCAGGACCTAGATGGCAGAGCAATCACTCTAGTGACCGGCTCTTCTCGAAAGATTTCAGTCCGTCTCCAGCGAGCTACCACCAGCCAAGCAACACAGACGGAACCACTGTGGCATGAACCTGGCTGGAGTGACTCAGGTTCCCATACTTTCCCCAAAATGAAGTCCAAGTTCCATAGCAAAGCTGGAAAGAACAAAGGCTTTGCAAAATGGGAGAATGAAAAACCCAATGTACAGGGCCATGTGGATATTGAGGTAGAGACCACAGAGCATATGTTGGATGAGAATGGAATAGAAACACTTCAAGAAAGACAAGAACCTGAGGTGGGTAATAAAGCATGAGCATGTCTGTTTAAAATCTGCTACTACTCAAGGTGTGCATAAAACTGTTTTATGTGCATTTTAAATGCTGGTTCTTTGCTTACTTTTTTGCTATCACTTAATAAGATTTCACTTGTTAAACACTAAACTATCAAAATATATAAGCATCTATTTTCTATAAACCCAGACTTCGTGGTGTGTCTTATTTTTTAACACTGGGGATGATTTTTTGTGCTTTGGCCAAGTGCACTCTTAGAAGTCAGATGTTCTACTTTCGTGGATTATTTTCCTTCTGAGATATTAAATAAGTAGAATAACCTGTGAGTAATCAGACCATATTCTGTCCTGTTGTGCCAGTGTAAAACAGAGTAACTCACTGGGTTCAATAGAATTTGGACCTGATGGACACTAGTGTACGTGAAAGCAGAACATGGCCAGTTACTGCAAGGAGCAGTAAAAAAAATTATATCCTAGCACAGCTGGTCAGTAATGGCAGTGGAACTCTGAGGTGTAAAGAGTACTTGTTTTTTGGTTACAGGATAGCTGATCGCTTGCCCTGAAAGATGGAGGACAATTAAGATGGCCATTAGAACACCGCAAGATGTGGAATTCGGTAGACCACTCTTTGGCTATGGGAATGAATTCCTGTACCTCATGTTTAAACCTTATGAATCCAGCAGACCTTCCTGGTATCTTATTTAATAGGATGTTAGAGTCAAAATGCACTATTTATTTTCTCACAAGTAAGTCACTGGTGAACATTGCTTAGACAGAGCACAACAGTGTGTTATGTGACTCAGTCTTCTGGTCTATGATTTTTTTATAGCAATATGCCCACAGGTGGAAACTGTCTCTACACCCAATCCTACAGTTCTACAAACCAATGAGGATGGATTTTATCTTCTTTGAAAGCATCACATCAGCTCATTGTGTCTATACATGGCAAAGGTGATAAGGATGGCATCTGAGTACCCAAGTTTATTTGATAAAGCTCCTTATTCAGATGCTCATAATGGTCTTTTATTTGGAAAGAACTGAGTTTATGTTCGTTGCTAAATCTCAAACAGGAGACTTTGAAAACGTCAAAATTAAAAATCCTCCTCTAGGATGCATTCCTTTGCACACCGTTTTTCAAACTTTTAAGATGTTTACATTGTTCTCATTAAACCTAAGTGTATTGATGTGCAGCACATGTTTATAATACCATATGAGAAGGGTCTTTCAAACATACAACATGTGTCAAAGGACTGTAGGAATTTCAGGACAAATACCATTATTCATATGTCTGGTTATACAATAAATGGACAGATGCCCTTTCCCCCAGCACTGATTATGGTAAAATTAACATGTAATAAACATTTTAGTTTTACTTTTTTTAATGTCCTTCTTTTAATCAAACGGAAAATATCTAAATAAAATTTAACACTAGATTTAATTAACAGCAACCTTGAATTTAGGAATTTCACTGTCTCTGTGTCAACTTGATCATAGTCAATGTCCCTCACAAGCTGGTACTTGGACCTGTACCATGAACACACGTGTGTATTGATTTACTAGTTTGGGCCCAAGTAACTTGGGAGCACAAGTCCTATTAAAATAAAAACCCCAAAGGGCTTATGTTTTTAAATCACTTGGGCACTTTGGAAAATCCCACCCTTAAATTTTCACAACTCAAATTGACAGTCTGGTTTAGATTAACTCAGGTTTACACGTGATGGTAGAAGAGAAAAAAACAACCAGAAAGATGCTATCTCTAAGATATCCTGAGGACCTGAGCTAGCTAAGGGTTTTGGCTTGAGAGGTGTGATCCCTTCATTAGAATCTCAGCATCTCTCAAGATCAGGCAACTACTTGTGTAAACTAACTGACCCATAAATCAGCCTCCAAGGGACTCCTCTTGTGATTGCAAGTCTCTAAATGAAGTTTGTGGTTACAGGCTCCCTTGTCTAGTTCACAACCTGTAACCTGCATGTTTCTCCTGCTTGGAAATCAGTAACTGAAGCTTGTAATAAAGCTGTGACCCATAATTAAAATAGGAGCAGGAGGAGCTCTTGCTGCACCATTTTAGGAGGAGGAAGAGCTGTGGGAGAATACTGAGTTCCCAAGCCAGGTTGAGGAAGGGGACCGATGTCCTTCTTGTGTTAACGTCAGTGTGTGACACACACAAGTGCCAATAAGCATTGGTCTAGATTTCCTGACCTGTGTCACATGACACCACATGATGGGATCAGTACACACAGCTTCCACATACACAACAAAAACTATCTGGTAGAGGATTTTAATGTAGTACATTGGTTATGATGTGAAATATGGAATTAACCTGAATTGCTCCTATTAACACTTCTTAAATGAAATGTAGATAACTGACTACATTCATTTAGGAATGAAAAGTAAATACCCTAAACTCACAACATGGATTATTTGGGAATATGTTGGCAGCCTGGTTTGGTTTACTATAAATTAGGCAGAAATGGATACAGTTAAGATTAAATGAACAGCCAAACTGGTTAGAATGTATACTTGTCCTTTTGTGTAACTTCTAGAGCACATGCTGAGCCCCAGTGCAGTTGTGCAAATGTTTACTAGCTGCAGCATCTTGCTCAAATTCACAGTCTCTCATTTTACCTGTTTTTTTTCCTTATCACAAATCCAGAAATGTGTGCTTGGAGACACTTACAGGTCCTGAAAGCATTTCTCTGATCTGTCAACTAAGCAACTACAACAATCTTTCCTCCAGACTTTTAGCAGTTGATGTCTCATTATCCACTAGAACTATAAATTTAATCATTTAAAAGCTGGAATTCAACATTTTCCCATGCTGTGAAGCATTAGTTTATAACAATTGTATGGAGCAAGACACTAGTTCTTAACTGTTAGACTTCGTCTTTGGTCTACTAATGCTTTTTTGGTATTGGTCCAGTATTGGATCTCTTAGTTTCAAGTGTTCCATCGTTATTTAACAGTGTCCTAAAACCTATTCTCACTTTACCAAACCTGCAGAATTGATTCTTGTTGAGAAATTGAGGGAGTTTTTGAAATCCTATAATCTGTCTGTGCTGGAGAGTGGCATCTAGATTTTCTTCTGCACAACCCAAGCTAGTGCATCTGGGCCATGTGGAAGGAGATCTGATTCTTGCTATGAGGAAACTTCAATGGATCTGGCAGATCAAATTGAGCAGAATCAGGGCAGCCTCTCTGGGGCCAAAGTAGCACTGACAAAGCAAGAGCGAACCAATCATCTTGCCTGAGTGAGCTTCATCCAGTATGGGAGGCCCTGAATGCATAAGATGCAACCACTGAGCAGATGGGTTCATGACTCTCATGGTTCATGAAGGTCAATGACAAATGCCAGGATTCTTTAGTGATGGAGATTCTTAGTGCTGTGGAGTGCGGGCAACCCTTAAAAGCACCACAACATTGCGTGGTTATGGCCCCAATGATTTTCAGGAAACATGTACTCTGTTCACTAGGTTTGCCACCTCCAAGATGCAGGAAAAAATGGCCACTGGCCAAGCCCTCCATCCCAATCCTCAGGTGAGACTCCTTACCATCCCCTCCCAGGAGCCTCTGCCTCCCACCTTGCTCCTTACTCCTCTCTGCTGGTAACCCTGGAGTTTGTTCTACTGCCTGGGTGCTGAGGTTTTGGTAGGTTGACAGCCCAGAATCATGTGCTGGCTGCACTCCCAGCCACATGATTTGTGCTGTAGTTAGAAGATTGATGCATGGCCCTGCATGCACACAGCTTACAGGAGAAAAATCCCAAGTGAAAAAACAAACCCTGGCATATTAAATCTTTCCACTGGCAAGGCAGTACAAAAATTGGCCAGGCTGATTACAAAAAGCCATGTGACAACCCTACTCTGAGCAAAAGCTGTATCCTCCCAGGTGCAAGCCCTGAAACCTCAGCCTGGGCTTGGAGAGTGAAGTTGGGCTCACTCCCATTTCGCACATCAGTAAATGAAAGTCCTGCAACCCTTCAGTGACAACTGTGCCATTACAGAGGCTGCACAAGAGTAACTGACTGGCATTTAGTGACTAATGCAACTGATGATGGACAAACAGGAACAGAATCCAGCGCACTCTGTCCCTCAGCTTTCTTGGCTCTTCGGGGCTAAGAGGAGTGTAAAACAATGAAAACTTATTTTGGCCACTCATGCAGGCAGATGGGTCTCTGAATACACCCAGGAAAGAGATCTGTTGAGTAAGAAGGTACCATTTTTACACAGTCACTTTTCAGAGTAGAACAGCCCATTACTCATGCTGTGAGCTAGCCCTTGCTCTAAACAAACTATTGCTGGCCATTGCTTAGTCTAACCTACCATTTCTGGAGATGCTGACAGAAAATCTGATCCTACAGTTCCTTTGATTAAACAGGCCTCAATCTTGCAAATATGTCATCTACATGCTTAACTTTACTCATTGGAGTAGGCCCATTGAGTTCAATGGGAGCTACTTCCATGTGTAAAGTTACTTATGAGCGAAAGTCTTTGCAGGAGAGGGGCCTAAGGTGGTGATAATGAGAGAAGATTATAGAGCAGCTAACTGGAGAATAGTTCTCCTGTAACAAATTGTTCCTTGAGTGTCCCAGGCGTATTCCCACTCATGAGATTTGCTGGTGAGTGCAGCTCAGATGGTGGAACCTTCTCAGAGCAGTGCCCGGAGCACTCATGTGCCCCTTCCACACATCCCCTCACCGTTCCTGAGTGTTCTGAGAGCAAGGCTATAAAAGGGGGTGTGGCACCCTCAGTTCCTTCCAACTGCAGCAGCAGATGGAGGTGAGCCTCTGCAGATCCATCGGACCCAGATCCTTCTCATTAAAAGAAGTCACTTAATGTAACTTTAGTGTGTGTTAATATAATGTTAAGCTTGCTTAGTTGTTCTTGAGATTAAACTAGTTAAAACTGGTTCTGACTGGCTTTACAAAGTACACCTCTTGTCCAGCGGTCTCCCCAGAATCTGTTGCCTGTACCAGATGCTTGGTCTGCCTTGGAGAGAATCACTCTCATTTCAGGTGTTCTATCTGCAGCATGTTTACCCGAAAGGTGCACAAGGAGCACCCAGAACAAGCGGCAAGCCTTATTACTGCAAGAAGTTCTGTCTGCAACAGCTCCCAGATCTGACTCCATTTAAGGGGTCTTTGTCTAAGGTGAAAAGACTAGTGAGTGTCTGCTCTTGACACCTCAGGGGCTAAGATGAGCTATACAAAAGATTCCCATATCTGCCCCAGCATCAGGATCCAAGACCTCGGGGCAGTCAGTTCCCAGGTTATTGGATTCAACCCCAAAGTGCTCAGAGACTCTGAAATCAGAGCCAAACTGCATAAAAAACCTTTGGATAAAGCTCCTGTTAGCAGAGCTAAATCACATTCAGGAGACTCCTCAGATCTGGATCCAAGAACATCAGATCCTAAATCCAAGCCTAAGATTCCAGTTCAGGGTAAATCCCTGCCTAAGAGTCATCCCCCAGTTCTGAAGATCGCATTGGAGCCGAAGATCATTCCAGAGCCAGCAGTCATCTCTATATCACCCTGCTACTCTGCACCAACCTTTACTGTGGTGCTGCAAGTGCACCATACAGATCCACAGTTGAATCCATTGCTGGGTTCACAAAGGACAAAAATTATTTCTTTCCCCTAAAGAGGATAAAAGGAAGGTTCGTGGTAAGTATCCTCCTCAGAAAATACTAGGCAGTGATGTTATCAATATCACTAATGTGGAAAAAGGTGTCCACGGTTGCCAAAGAGCAAAGTTGCTGGCCAATGCCTTGGTAATGGAGGGTCAGACAGTAGCTAACCATATGCTTAGAACTTCTTTTCGTGCGTCAGATTCAGCACTGTGTGAGCAATTGCTCCTCTATCATGCTACTCAGACATGTTTGGCTGAGATTTTCTACTTTCCCACCTGAAACCAAACGGAAGGTAAAAGACCTTCCCTTCAAAGGTGATGGGATATTTAGTAATCAGACCAATGAGACACTGGAAAAGATGAAACCCAAGAGGTTGACAGCAAGATCTCTGGGTATCTATCATCCTCCAAGGAGAAGGATCTCGGAACTTGGCTTCAGGTGCCATAGGCAGTCCTAACACCTTCTTCTTTGTAGTCATCTTGTTCACAAAGATGTCATTTTCAACACCAGCAGCCTCCTCATACATAACTGGAGTAGAGGAGGACGCCTTTTAAGCCTCAAATGAAGGGAAAGCAGCCTTCAATTTTGACTTTAGATTCAACCATCAAGCCTCAAGTTTGATGTAAGATCAGGAGCTTCAAACCAATCTGCACTTTCATTCCTACCTTTTGGAAATGTCAACACTTGGAATTCACATTGGACAAATGGATTCTGGAGATCATAGAAAATGGTTATGCTATTCAATTAGATTCCCTTTTTCTTCCCATCCCTATTCAGGGACTCCTCTCGTTAAGAGCAGAGGGACACATCCTGTTGGAAGCAGGAGTCCTAGAGGACGTGCCAAGGGAATTCAGAGGTCAAAAGATTCTACTCCTCATATTTTCTGATATGGATAAAAGATAGAAAGCTTTGTCCAAAATTAGACTGATGGAATCTCAGCTCCTTTAATCAGAAAATTCTGTTTCCACACGTTGACACTAATATCCATCATACCCTCCCCACCTACCCTAGATTGGCTTGCAGGTCTATCTAGAAAATACATACTTCCATATCTCTGTCAAGTACCAGCACTATTGTTGTTTCCTGACTGGTATAAAGTACAAAGTCTTACCTTTTGGTCTATCTACTCCCCTATGTGTTTACAAAGTACCTATCCAAAGTAGAAGCTCATTTAAGATGCCAGGGTATATTTGTCTATCCTTATTTAGATTGCTAGCTGATCAAAGCCTCAGAAGAATGGCTTTCCCAAGGACATATTTTACACATGTTCCCTCTTCAACGGGTCAGGACTCAAGATGAACAAGTAAAAATCTCTTCTGCTACCTATAGAAAGGATTTCTTTGAAAGGAGCAGTTATCTATTTCTGTAAAGCGAACCTTTCTGCCAGAGGAAAGATTTCTGAAGTTTCAATCCACCACAGAGATGCTTCATCAAAATCCTACTCAGAAAGCGATCTTCTTTCTGGGTCTCATGGCTTCAGCCACTTTTGTCACACTTTAGGCTCTGCTCAGGATAAGAACTCTGCAGCACTGGCTGGTGTTAAGTTACAAACCAAGTGCAGATAGCATATTCATATGGCTGACCATTCCAAGAAAAATACTGCTATCCTTGATGTAGTGGATTCAACATTACAACATTCTGAGGAGATAGCTTTCAACCTTCCACCTCCATCAGGAATAATCACCTGGGAGGCCTCCAACCAGGGGTAGGGACTCAGGCAGCATATTTCAACAAATGAGAGTAATGAAAATAAGATAAGCTGGAGCTAGGATAAAAGTGGTTGCCCCAGCATGGCCAGGGCAGCCAAAGTTCTTGAACCTTCCTCACCTCTCCTAGGGAGTCTACAGACCTCTCCTGGTTTCCCCAGACTATGTGTAAACTAGAGACCTTACAGCAGCACAGCTGTACCGCTGCTGCACCAGTGTAAGGTCTCATGTGTAGCCACTCTATGCCAGCAGGAAAGAGCTCTCCCGCCAGCATAATTAAACCAACTCTAATGAGCAGCAGTAGCTATGTCAGCAGGAGAGCGTCTCCTGCCAACATAGCACTGTCCACACGGGCGCTTTTGTTGATGAAACGTTTGTCGGTCAGAGGTGTGGTTTTTTTACCGACAAAAGTGCTAGTGTACACATAGCCTTATTAGCTCAACAGGACAGCAAAATTTATCAGCCAGATGTTCCTATCACTACACCTGACTGCATCAGGCTTTCAGACCCTGAAAATTCCTGCTTATTAGAAGGGCAGAAGACATCAATGCTAAAAAATGGTCTGTTAGAAGGTGTTATGATCTCAAGTGGACTAAGTCTGTGAATTGAATAAGTGAGGAACAAGTAGATTCACCACTGGCACCAATTTAGTCTATCCTTGAATACTTAATTGAAGCTTTCAGGTTCTTCTATATCCTCCTTGAAAGTTCAACTAGCTGCCCACCATGGGCTCACAGAAATCAACCTTTGCACATAATACAGTTCAGAAATTTATGAAGGACTTTGCCATTACAGCTCCAGTACTACCATGGGATCTCAGGTTAGTCCTATGCAGCTGATGAAGCCTCCCTTTGATCTTAGGGCACACTGTGCTTTGTTCCATCTGACACTTGAAGAAATGAAGGTTCTTGAGATGAACTCTGCATATTCACACACCCCACACACCTTCCCTTCTTCCTCAGAATCCTAATAGCCTCTGGATTGTGAGGGGGCGGTGGAAGAAGCTGAGGCAACCAAAGCACCCTTTTATAACCTCACCTTCAGCAGATTCAGAAACACAAGGAGGTGGGGTAGGAGGGATCAGTGAGCATTCCAGCGTGCACTGCTAGGAACTGGTTCCATTGTCTGAGCTGCACCGAGTGGCACATCCCATGAGTGGAAACAGGGAGAGTCATCTCTAAGAAGGCCAGTCACAGGTAAGTAATCTTAATTTACTGAGTTCATGGCCCTCATTTTCAAGGTAGGTGAGGTAATATTGTTTAAGTGGTCCCCAAACTGTGGGCATGCCTCCCCTTAGGGGGGGCGCGGCAGGTCCAAGCCAAATCCTTCCCAGGGATTGGGGAGGGAGCACCATCGAGCCCCACTCTGACCCCAGTTCCACTCCAGCCCTGGCCCCAGTCCCAGCTGCCCAGACACTACAAGTCTGGTTACCGGCAGTAACCGGCCCCCATGGCGGGAAGAGCAGCAGATGCTGCTGGAGCCTGGAGGAGAACTCAGGGACAGCTCTAGCGAGAGAGGTACTGGCAGCTCCCCCATCCTGCCCTGAGTGGAGCTCCCCCTCCCCTTCCCCAATCACCCCCCACCCCAGAATGCAGCTCCCCCTCCCCTGTCCTGCCCCACTCACCCCTTCCCGCCCCAGTTCCCAGGGGAGTGCAGGCCAGATAAGGGGGGGCACAACTGAAAAAGTTTCAGGACCACTAGTTTAGTGGATCAGCTGAAATAGATACATGGGTAGGTGGCAGTTGGTCAGGATTGTTGTGGATGGCAGTGGTGCCTAAATGTTGGCCTTAAGCACCTAAAGAGGCAGTTAGGTGTCTATGTCCCTTTGTGAATCTAGTGCAAAAACCACCAGTGAAAGGCTGGTGTTGTTACAGGAGGGGATCTTGCTAGTGAGTAAGAACATGAGAACAGCCATACTGGGTCAGACCAATGATCCAGCTAGCCCATCTTCTGACAGTGGCCAAAATCAAATGCTTCAGAAGGAATGAACAAAACAAGGCAATTATCGGGTTATGGTTGGCTGTGCATTGTGTGGAAAAGTACTTCCTTTTGTTTGTTTTAAACCTGCTGCCTATTAATTTAATTGGGTGACACTTACTTCTTGTGTTATATGAAGGGGTAAATGACACTTCCTTATTCACTTTCTCCACACCATTCATGATTTTAAAGACCTCTATCATATCTCCCTTTAGTCATCTCTTTTCCAAGCTGAACAGTCCCAGGATTTTTAATCTCTCCTCATACAGAATCTGCTCCATACCCCTAATAATTTTTGTTGCCCTTCTCTGTACCTTTTCTAATAATCTTTTTTGAGATGGGGTGACCAGAACTGCACTCAATATTCAAGGTGTGGGTGTACCATGGATTTATATAGTGGCATTATAATATTTCCAGTCTTATTATCTAGCCAGTGGTTCTCAAACTTTAGCAACCCAAGGATCACTATTCTGATTTAAATATTTTCACAAATCCCCAGCAAGCTCCCCCTCAGCCCCAGGCCCTGCCCCCAGCCCCACCTTTTCCCACCCCCACTCCACCCTTCCCCTCCTCTTCTCCACCTCTTTCTGCCTCCTCCCCCGAGCGCACCCCATCCCCGCTCCTCCCCCTCCCTCCCTCCCTCCCTCCCAGCGCCACCCGCATAACACTGAACAGCTGTTCCGCAGCATGCAGGAGGCACTGGGAGGGAGGGGGAGGAGTTGATCAGCGGGGCCGGCAGCCCTGGATGTGACTTGCAAACCCCCTGGAGTACCCTCTCAGACCCCCAGGGATCCGCGGACTCCAGTTTGAGAAACCCTGATCTATCTCTTGCCTAATGATTCCTAACATTCTGTTCCCTTTTTTGACTGCCACTGCACAGTGAGCAGATGTTTTCAGAGATCTATCCACAATGACTCCAAGATCTCTTTCTTGAGTGGTAACAGCTAATTTAGACCCCCATCATTTTGTATGTATAGTTGGAATTATGTTTTACAATATGCATTACTTCACAGTTATCAACATTGAATTTCATTTGCCATTTTCTTGCCCAGTCATCCAGTTTTGTGAGATCTCTTTGTAACTCTTTGCAGTCTGCTTAGTATCATGAGTAATTTTGTCTCATCTGCAAATTTTGACACCTCCCTTTACCCCTTTTTCCAGATCATACTGCTTTAGCTGTTTTGGGTTTTTCAATGGGTTAAGCCAGTCCTGGAAAGTTTAAAGGATCCCTACCAACTTGATGTCTGAGTTTCCTAGATGTGTGAAAAGGACCTATACCTGCTACTGAACACACTCGCACAACCCTGGCTCTGGTTTTACCATCAGTTTATAATGTTTAAAAAATTTGTTTTTCTCACACCTGTTGTAAGAGAGACCCACGTGGACAACAAAGGAAACTGACAGACAATGAAGAGGAAACCATAACACTGTGTTTTTTATAGTGCACGGGGTGTCAAAGTAAACAAGCGAGAAAAAATATTTTCCATTCTCATTTTGCTTGATACAGTGCTGTGAGGTATTGTTTGTTATTGGTGGGGGAGGGAGGATTTTTTTATGAGCTCTTAGCCAATAACATATTTCAGAGAGCAAGCAGTGTGATTTTTTTTTCATCTTACTATATCCCTTTGAAAGGACACAACCTAAAGAATGAGAGAGTACAGATTCCCAAACTAGACCAGCATTGGAAATAGAATATTCATATCTATTTCAGTGTAATGCTCTTTGGCAGCAATGCTAATTTGATCTAACTCAGCAGTTTGTGAACCAAACGTTGTTTGCAGGTGAGTAAGAGCTGTTAGTCCAATAATGCCACCTTGTTTCCAAATGCTAAAGCACATTAAAAGCTTTCCTGACCATTGGATAAAGTTCAAGCAAGCAAATACAATTTATTAAACAGCAACCCATTTAAAAAATAAGGAAAAAATGGGAAAGATTAAAGGAAAACATGTAACCCAGCTCTGTGGCACAGCGACATCACAACCAGCCAGCCGTCTCTGGCATGTAAGGGAAGTTCACAGTCCGTTCCTCACACGTCCTAGGCCTCCTGCCCAGACCTCGGCTATGCTGCAAGGATGCCATGGGTCGGACACTTGCTCTGGCAGTGGCTACACTCCCTCAGGGTCTGGGTGATAGGGCCCTTTTTCCCAGCCTCCCCCTCGAGGTTATGATCCTCCTTCCAGTCTGGCCTGCAAGGCCTCTTGGTCGGGGTGTTGCTCTGTGCTGGGACCTCTGCCCAGTGTCCCCCTCATTCTTCCCAGCTGCTTACCGCACCCAGCTCTGCACTGCTCCAGCTCTAGTTCCACTCCGCCTCAGCGCTGCTGCTGCTCTGCCTCCAGGGCAGCTCCCTTGGCTGCTGCTCCCCGCACGTATCTACTCGCTGACCCTTCTGCCTCCAGCGCCACTCCTTGGGCTGCCCCTCTGGCTGGCAGGGCCCTGCGCCCCAGCTCACGCTCCTGCTCTCCCCTCAGCTCAGCCCCGCTCTGGCCAAGGCAGCTCCAGCTCACATGGAGGACGGGACCTCTGGCCTCCTGACACCCTCATTGGCCAGCCTGCCCTGTCAATCAGGCTGACCTGGAACATTGGCCTCTCCCCATTGCCCCTGGGGACTGTCAGTCTCAGGGTCCTGGTTTCTCATCAGCCCTTCCCCTTTCTTTTGGTACGGGGAGAGGGCCAACCAGAACCCCCCACTAATTTTTAGTAAGGGGTCAACAGTCCCCTTACACCTATATGCAGTGGTGGATTACCACACAAGGCCCATGGGCTTGTGCCCAGGGGCCCCAGCCAATTTGGGGGCCCTCAAGAGCGCTGGAACTATGACCCCGCCCCCTGCTCCTCCTCTCTCCCCCTGCCAGGCCAGAAGCCAGAGCCACCCAGGGAGCACAGGTCACTGTGGGGGGACCTTGGATCCTCCACCTGGCCTGGGTGGGGTGCCTGAGAGCAGCCCCCAGCCCATGTCCTTCCTCCCCAGCTCCTTCCCCGCAGACAGGGGTGCTAGAATCAGGGGGAAATGATCCCTCCGCTTTTAAAAATGGGAGGGCTATGGCTGCTCACTTTTTAACAAAAGAAACCTGCCTTAGGGGCAGGCGACAGCAGGGAGTGCTGCCTCATCTGCGCCAGCCCCTGCTCAGCCAGGCGGGCAGGCGCCATGTGCAGCTGCAGCGCCCAGCACGGCCTCGCAGGCAGCAGGTGAGTCCCGCTCAGGGCAGAGGGATCCTGGCAGGGTGGGAGACTGGGAGGGGATGGACATAGTTTGGGGAGCGCATTGCCCCCCCCCCCAAACAGGGGCGAGGCATGGGGGATGCACGTGGGGTCATGTGCCACTGGTTCCCTGTCCCTGATTTCTGTGAGCGTGGAGCTGCTCTGCTCAGCCTGTGGGGGGGAGGAAAGGAAGGGGGTGGGGTGGGGTGGAGAGAAGAAGGGAGAGAGGATGCAGCCGGGGGGGTTGAGTGGCAGAGAACAGTGTGGAGAGGAAAGGAGATGGGGTGGGGAGAGGCACTGTGGGTCTGAATTGCCTGAGTGGCCACAGCAGCAACCCCCACGCCCCCGTTAAGCTGTCTGCTACAGAACCGGCAGCCCAGGTACCACTCCAGGCTGGGGGAGAGACCCAGTGATCCGGAAGGACTGGCTTCAGCACACACGTTTGACCCCCCAAAAAATATAGCAGTCAAACTGTGCTTATGAAGGGGATGCATCTGCCCCTGGGGGGCCCACCTCAGCTCTTACTGCCCTTTAGGCAGTGTTTAAAGCTGTGGCTCATCTGAGCCCCATCCCACCAGACTCTGGCACCCCCAGTCATGCGCAGCGGGTATCATAGGCCAGGGGAGGCTGAGCCTTCTCAAGCAGCCTGGTGTGGCCCTGTCCAAGCTCCACCCCCAGGCTCCCGCCTGAAGTTCCCGCTCTTCCGTGGTCCAGGCTAACTGGGGCAGGCTGGCCGGGACTCGGGGCAGCTGGGGCTGGTGCTCACAAGGCCTGGGGCTAGGGGTGCTGGAACCATGCCACCCAGCACTCTGGGGCTGGCAGCTGTGGTGGGGGTGCTCTGGGCTCCTGTGGGAGAGTGAGGGGGCAGAAGGGGTGGGGCTGGGAGCTAACCTCCCCCAACAACCAGTTCACCCACTGCCCATGCCCCCAGTGCTCAGGCTTCCTGGCAGCTTGCTCTGCAATGCCACTAGGGGGGGGGGACTGCTCCCAGGCACCTGCTCTTTCACTCTGCTCCGGGTGGTGCTGGGGCTGTAGCTCCCCTGGGCTCTTCTCCCTGCAGCTGCTGGCATGGGACTTTGCAACTTTTGACTGCAGGTTGTGGCACCTGCAGTGCTGAGTGTAGGGGCCGGAGTGCCGATCCTGGGTGCTCTGGTAGCCTCTGCCTTGTCTCCCCTTGTGCCTACCCCAGATCCTGCACAGAGCTCAATATCCCCTGGAACACCTGGCTTCAGAGCCTAGGATCACCCTGTTGCAGGGGGATACCTTCTCTAAAGTCTGGAATCCCCTCGCCCCAGAGGGATACATCCTCTACAGACCAGGATCTCCTGGACACATCCAGGCCCCAATCCGGGATCACCCACATGCCCTGGGGACACAGCCAGAACCCTCCACTCATCTGGGCCTCCTCCCTTCCCAAGACACATCCCTGTTGCGGTTTAAACTGCCTGCAAGAATCCAAGCATGGCTGCACCACGCCCCATGTTTATCCTCTCTCCAGAGCCCAGGGCGTGACATCCTTCTCCCTCCACCCTCTAGTGCAACAGACACCTTCCCTCAAGACTGTGGAGGTGAGGATCCCCCTTGACAGGGGCTGGCGTTCGGTTCTCACATTGCTGGGAAGGTGACTCCTGAGTCTGTTACCCTGCTTTGCACAAACCAGTACAGTAGTCTGAGTAAAAGGACGAAATTAAGACGGGGGAAACACAAAGCTATCAGGGGAACCTTCCTGGCAGTATGATGTGTCTTGGGCTGTGGAACAGTCTCCCATGGGAAGGGCTGGAAACCCCAAGGGCTTGTCTTCACTACCACACTGCATCTGCATCGCTGCAGCTACGCCAATGTTGCACATCTGGTGAAGCCACACTATGTGGATGGGAGAGTGTTTCCTGCCGACATAGCGCAGTGTAGACAGAGCTTTAAGTCAATGTAACTTATGTTGCTCAGGGAGGTGGCTTTTTCACATCCCTAAGCGATATAGGTTACATCGACTTAAGTGGTAGTGTAGACAAGCCCCAAGGCTTGGGACTTTTTTAAAATGAGATGGACAAAACATGCTGTAAGTAGCCCTGCATTGGCAGAGAAATAAACTGAGACGGGATGATCACAGAGAGCTTTTTCTCCTCTAACTTCTGTAAGCCCGTCCTGCTATTTTGGAAGTACAAAAGCCCTGGTGCCTGGATCCCATTACATTAGGATTGTGAATTAGTGCCCTGACATGCAACTCCTACTGGGCCAATAGTGTAGAGCCTACTGTTAGTACAGCTGGTTGCAGGTGCCCTTATGTTTAGCTGACCCCTTATACTCAGGAATTGAGTGCATCCCCACTATATTCTGAGCATGCATTCTGACACGGCTAGCCTGCTGTGTGGAGCCCAGTGTACTCGTACTGTGAATTTTTGGCACTCGCACCGGTTATATGTAGCTCATTGTTCTGATAGTCCCAGTGCTCTGGTGTAATGACAATATTATGCATGGGCAATGGGTGACCTGCTGGCTCAGGGAGGCTAGCCAGGGGCAGATTTACCATGAAACATACCGTTCCCTGCCACGGGGACCCCAACAAAAGGGCACTTGGGCAGCCCGCTCCCCACTGGGACTGCTGGGGCAGAAGCTGTGGGGGGCAGGAGAGCAGGGAGGGAGGCTCACTTGCAGCCTCAGGGGAGCAGGCGGGAGGTATGGATGGCCGTGAGCAGTGCGAATGCGGGCTGGAGTAGCACAGGGTGGCCGCACAGCCAGCTGGAGAGAAGCGGCGCTTTGAAGGGGAAACTGCCGCTTCTCTCCGGCCACTGGCTGTGTGGCTGCCCCCTGCTTCTCCTGAGTCCTCTGGCCTGTATTTGCGCCACTCGCTGCCACCCGTACCTCCCGCCTGCTCCCCTGAGGCTGCAAGTGAGCCTCCCTCCCTGCTCTCCTGCCTGGTGATTGGCGGCTGGGCGCAGCCCATGGGGGGGGGGCAGCTGGGGGATGGGGCTGGCTGCCTGAACCGACACACAGCCCACGGGAAGCGGGAGGCCAGCTGGGAAATGGTGCTGGCTGCCCAAACCAACACAGAGCCTGCAGGTGGGGCCGGGGGAGGCGAGCAGAGATGAGGACATGATGATTCATCATTGTCAAATCAGAAAGATACTTTTTTAACCTGCCTTGAATATCTTAGTGGATTTGACAGTTTTCTCAATAAACATTTGAAAAATTATCAGTATTGTGGTTCAGGGAAGACCAACTTTTTAACACACCAAACCTACAATGAATTCATCACTATAATGGCAGAGCAGCTCAGAAACCAATTCACTGAGGAAGTAAAGGATGCCAACTACTATTCCATAATAGTCGAGTCAACACCAGATGTGAGTCATGTAGCCCAATTAACATTAATTTTAAGATATGTGACTGGCTATGGTGAAGTTGTAGAGCGATTTCTTTGTTTTGTCCCCCTAAAATCCCACACTTCTGAATGGCTAGCGACAACTGTTTTGGAAATCATTGCAAATTTAGGTTTGGACATCAAAAATTGTTGTGGGAAGAGCTTTGATGATGCCGCAAATATGGCAGGAAAATATTCAGGTCTACAGCCAAGATTGAAAAATGCAAAGCCCTCTGCTTTATTCATACCATGTTCCAGCCATTCCTTAAATTTAATCTACAATGCTGCAGCCGAATCTTGTGAGGGAACTACAAATTTTTTTTACTTTGTTCAAAACACTTATGCCTTTTTTTCAGTTTCCACACATCGGTGGAGTATGCTACAATCACACTTGTATGCTACAATCACACTTGGAGAAGGCAAATGGAAAACATTTGACAGTCAAAAGAATCTGTGACACCAGGTGGTCTGCTCGTGCAGATGGTGTTTAGGCTCTGAAAATGAGCTATGATGTTATAAAGAAAACCTTATTAGACATAGCCACATCAAATTCTGAAAAACCACGTGCGAAAACTGAAGCAAAAGCCTTAGCAGAAAAGTTTTGTGGAACTGTTTACTTCAAAGAATTAATGCCGTCAGCAAATCGCTGCAAAAGGTTGATACAAATGTATTGAATGCTGCACAATTGTTAGCCTCAGTTACAAGTTTTGTCATGGAAGTTCGAAATGACTATAGCTCGGTGGAAGCAGTGGCACTAACATTAACAGTAAATATAGGTTCCTCTGATATATCTGATGAGAAGCGTAAAAAAACCAGGAAGTTATTTTTCAATTAAACAAGAGACAATTAAATCAATTTAAAAGGGAAAGAGAAGATCATTGTTGAGACAGTCAGTGTTATTTGTGACACAATAATAGTGCAATTGCAGAGTAGAGGTGAACCTCTACAGCCAATTGTTGATTTATTTGCATGTTTTTTCACAGAAGTATAGACAAAAATGCTAAAAGTCACTACAGTAAGAAATTAAGTGAATTCTACCAAGAGGACATAGACACAAATTTTTTTTGAAGATGAAGTGAAACATTTCATTCATTTTATCCAAAAGGATGAGGTCTGTGCTTCGAGATCACCAGTTGATTTGTATAGCCTTGTACATGAGGGTTTGTAGGCAACCTTTCCAAATGTAGAAACCATTCTGAAAATATTTTTAACAATACCTGTCACAAATGCTTCTGGTGAACGTTCTTTTTCTGTATTGAAACGAGTTAAAAATTATTTTCGAAATACGATGCGTCAGGAACATTTGACAAGTTCAGCAATATTGCCAATTGAAAGTGCCTCTTTACAAAATATTACTTATGACTTGATGATTTTTGTAAAGAAAACATATAGAAAAAAAAGCTATCTGAATAAATATTTGTTTTCAAATTGAATAAGTTTCTTCAGAGGAAGTTAACTTATTTTTCTATTCATGCATCATCTATACTTTTTATTTTTACACATTTTTCATGTTAGTGTAATGCAAATACAAGCATTCATCTAGACCAGAAGTTCTCAAAGTGTGATTTGAGAACTCCATTCAAGTGGACCGAGGAAAGGTTGTTATGTTTTTTTTATAAAGCACTCTTATCCAAAGCACTTCACAAAAGTTAGCTAACGGTACAAACAATATTTGGAAAAATCATTGTGGTCCACCGAGACCATGAGCACTTTTCAAGTGGTCTGTGAAAAAAAAGTTAGACTACAAAAACAATGAAGGTACTGCACTTTATTTTCATGTACTTCCTATTACTTATAATATAGGAGGAAGATGAAGAAAAAAGAATGAAAAACAGGGGCTGGGGAGGATCAGAGAGACTGTTCTTTTTCTTGACTGGGTCCTGGAGGGGCAGCGGGGGGGGGGGGGGGGGGGGGAGGAGAGAAGCAAAAATGAAGCTGAGAACAGGGCCCTACTAACTCTAAATCCGCCACTGAGGCTAGCCTCTGGCCGACCCCGCCCCTCTCGCCCAAGGCCCCACCCCTCCCACCAGAGTCCAAAGGCCTCCCTTCCTGCACGTGCCCCACCCCCACCCCCCAGCACACTGGACGGGTGGCACATGGCCCCCTATAGCACCAGAGCGCTAGGTGGGCAGCACATGCCCTGCCCTCCCCTCCCAGCCCCAGAGTGCTGGGCAGGCAGCAGGTACCACCACCCCCCCCCCCCCCCCCATAGCCCCGGAGTGCCGGGTGGGCAGCCCCAGCCACCCCAAGTCTCGTCACACTTCCCTGAAGATGAGCAGCCTGCCTGGGGCCAAGGGGGAAGGGCAAGCAAGAGGGGGTCTTTCACATCAGAAAGCTTGTCTCACTCACCAGCAGAAGCTGGTTCAATAAAAGATATGACCTCCCTCCCCTCCCCCCCCAGTGTCTCTCTAATGTGAATCCTGTCAGTGTGGCCCTGTTAGGTGCAGCCAAACATATTGAGAGCATGAATCTTGGTCACTAGAGGAGGAGGGTAAATCTTGATGGCACTAGCCTGCTGTTTAGTGCTTAGTCCACGCTGAACCTGGGAGTTTTAATTTTGGCATGTGTATCCTGATGCCAAGCTATGAAGGCAGTGGAGTTTGGAACTAAGGTAAACACCTGACTAGCCTTATGGGTGAGCACCATGGTGAGGGGAGCACTATGGTCAAGGAGCAGGGTGGGTTTGGGATGTGAGATCATGGAAGGGCACTTGGGGCAATGGGCAGGGGGAGGCAGTAGAACCCAGGGGCAATGGGGGATGGAATCCTCTGCCACTTTGGCCTTGCCCCTCTCCCATTTTTACAAAGCCCCTTTGAGCTCTCTACAGCAACCTATCTCCCTGGACGGCTGCCACAGCTCTTACCACAGCCTGTCTCCAGCTTCTGGCCTGGCCAAGGGGGTCTGGCCCGGCCCCATGGCAAGTGGAGGAGCAGGGGGTAGGGCCCCATGGTAAGATGGTGCAGGGGGTCCAAAAGTTCTTTGTGCCCAGGGCCACAATAAATCTTTATCCATCCCTTTGTAGATCTGGGCCATATGCCCTGCCCCTTTCTGCTGTATTTTACTCATGGCTAGTTTAGGCAACTCCCTGCTCAGCTTGCTCGATACTGAGAATCCTTTCCTTACATATCTTAACTCTCCTCCTGCAGTGTGAGGAACCTGGGCATCTAACTCAGAGCTGAGAATTCCACAGGACAGCAGAGCACCTTGGAGCTGGGCATTGCAATGCTAAGCCTCAGCCCCTTTGTGAATCTAGCCCTTGGTGTTTCTGTGCCTCAGTTCCTATCTCACGTCCCTCCTGGGCAGGGGTGTTGTGAGGATTGATATGTTAAGGCACCTGAGATGCTCAGAAACTAGGGTAATAGAGGACCCCTACAAGTATCTGAGCAAGATAGTAATGTCTACATAGCCATGGCCTCCCTAACCGTTGAAGTATGGGGAACAAGTTAACCAGCTCTTTCACCTTTGCAATAGTGTCAAGGTAACAGAGGTGCTTAAGATTGGGTGGGGCAACTCTAAATTAGTTTCTCCATGAAACCCTTGTCTCACCTCTGTGGTGTGGTCATGCCCTGCAGCATCACCTGCTCCACCTTGCTCCAGAGAACAGGTTGCTCTAACTTCAAACAGCAGTCAGCTAAAGATTTTTGGGCTCAGTGGATAGATCCTTTGGCCACCTCAGTCAGGGAAAACATCACTCCCAGCCCCTGCTCACATCAAATGAACAAGAGCCATTAGGCAGAGTGGGGGTGAGGGAGGAGAGATGGGGACTAGTACTGGAGTCACTAGGGCAATGATCTTTCTGCATCGTGCATAGCAAATGTTTAGGCCATCTTAACTCTGCTCCTGGTAGCACCCTCCATCTCAGCTGCTAGGCCCCACACAAACCCCTAAGAGATCTGAGGAAATCAGCCAGGACCCGTCCATTCCCACAACACATCAAAATGCCACTAAGTAGACAATAGAGACAGCTGTCACCATCCTGAGCTTCAGAGATCCACAGCAGTTCACATCCCAGTACAGGCCCCACCACTTATAACAACACCTGAGACCAGCTCATCGGGTTCAGGGAGGAGCTACCCCTGTAAGTCTCCATGGCCTAAGTTAAAGGCCCCAGCCCAAAGTTCAATCCCAAAGATGAAGAACAGAGGCATAGTTACATAGGCAAAAATATCACCTAGTGCATACTACCCCTGGGAGAATCTTGGTATAATATGTTGTCTCCTACGATACACGAACATGCTTGTCAGATTAAGACAACGGAGAGCTGTTCAAAATATAGATCTCACTGTTCTGTTTAACTCAGCCCTCGATCACTACTTAGTTACCTAAATCCAAGGACGAAGCAGTGTACGGGGGCAGACGATTACTATGTATTTTTAATATCCTTATGGAATATTACAAAGATCCAGCCACCAAGACATATTCAGAGTCACCAGACTCTGTTTTCATTTAAAGAAAAAAACCTAAGTTTCTAGCCTCACACTTGCATAGAAAAACTTCCAAATGTGACCCAAGTCTAAACAGACATTGGTGTCGCTGAGTCACTAGGCAGCCTGCTACAACAGGCCTGAGGGGTGTGAACTCCACTGCTTCCCAAACAGCTCATTAGGCTTTAAAGTGTCAGATTTAATGTCAACATTAAGTAGTCCACTGCTGGTCATTCTAGCAGATGGCATGGAAAGGGAATGGACGCAAAGCCCTTAGGGAAGCAGGAAACGGGAGATGCTGTAGTGACGGAAAGAACAGAGGAAACTGTCCAAGACTGGGGGTGAGGAAGAAAGGGAGCCGGAGCAGCAGGAGCCTAAAGATAGATGCTTTTCTCAGTGAGTACTGCTGAACGTGACAGGACAAAATAAATTAAAGTTTAGTTCGTATGTGAAGGCTGTGTTCTCCCCTTGGTCGCTCTGCAAACCTCCCTCTAACACATAGTGGGAGATTGCTTATGGATCGAGGGAAGTATGAAATACAGAATGTATATCCCAGCCGACAAGGAAACTCCACTCCACAGATGTTTGACACCCTTACTCTGCAGTGCTAGTTCCTGATTCGAGTTCTGCCAGCTCAAGGAGAATAAGACAGGTGAAACAGCACAGAAAAATATTTTGACAGAAAAGTCAGAGAGACTTAGACAAAACAGACAGTAATAAGCCAATCCCTATTTGCTTCCATTAATCAAGGCTTCTCCCTTCTCTCTATTTAGAGCAGAGGTTTTCAAAGTGGGGGGCACGGAGGAACATTTGAGGGGGATGAGCGGCGACACCAAGTGGCTCAGGCCAGCCCTGCATGGTGAGGCTCAGGGATGGAGCACCACCTTGACCCTCTGACTCACCTCAGCAGACCACCCAGCCCGTGGGTCAGTGTCAACATCTACCACTGCTCCTGGCAGCCTCCACCCCCAATGCCAGCTCCGCCCACAGAGACCATCCCACATTCCTTCCCCCACCCTGAAAGCTTGAAGGGGGAGGGGCAGGTATTGTGTCTATTTTAGTCTAAGTTGGGGTGGAGCTCAGCTCAAAAAAGTTTGAAAACTGCTGATTTAGAGCATGCAACATATTTGCTTTCCTGAAAAACCAAGGAGCTGCGACATGACAGAGGAAATAATGGAGCATTAAGGAAAAACATAGCAAATGTTAGAAGGAAAGTGTTTTTCTTCCTGTTGGAAAAGTAAACCGTGCTGTTTAGTTTATATAGTCTTGACCATCAGACCTGTAGTTACCATAGCTTGTAGATGCTGTCGCATCTTACGCGCATTTAACATGCGCGATTTCAGCTTTGTGCGGTCGGGGGGGAAAAAAAGTGCGAGCGATTCCACCAGCGTGAGATGCGAGTCTGCTGTTCCCACTAAAATATTTTTGGGGGGAGGAGAGAAACGGGACTTGACAGCAACAGCATGTCTTTAGGCCTGTGATATGGTTCTCCCCTATAATAACCCTGGAGGATTGGTAAAAAGTTTAAATAGTGTGTCTGCCCAGGAGTGAGTGTGAGATGGGAAAAGCGAATCTGCTGTTCCCACTACAGTACTCAGTGCCACTGTGCCTCTCATACTGTGTGCATCTTGCCGCGCATAGTGAGATTCTACTGTGCCTGTACTGTTTAAAGAGACAGTACGTATTTTTCATACTGTATAACATGGCTCCTAAATTCAAGGCACCTACTTCATCTGGTGCTCAACTGAAGAAACAGCGATGTGTTCCAACGCTGGAGGAAAAACTGGCTGCATTGGACTTATTGAGAGACGGTATGCCCATCGCCAATGTGGCGCGTAAATACGGCCGCAACGAATCTAGCATCCGTGCCATCAAGATTCGAGAGACAGAAATTCGCCAAGCCGTGGCATCAAGTGCTCCAGTACCTGCTAAGGTGACGAGCCAAGTGCATGATAAGACAAGACTGAAAAGGCATTAAACTTATGGCTGGAAGACATGAACCATAAACGTGTGCCTATCAATAGCAACATGTTGCGAGAAAAGGCTCTTAGCATCTATGCGCTGTTCAAACTTCCCGCCGAAGAGGGACAGCCTTCTGATAAGAAGGAATTCAAAGCCAGCCTAGGTTGGCTTAACAGTTTTAGGAACCGCTTCAACCTCAAAAACGTGCAGACTACTGCATCTGCCAATGAGGAGGCAGCAAAAGCTTACCCCGAACAATTAAAGAAAATCATAGAGGAAAGGGGCTATCTTCCGGAACAAGTTTTTAATGCTGATGAGACTGGGCTCTTCTGAAAAAAAGTGCCCATCCGCACTTAGATTTCGAAATCAAAAGACAAGCCCCTGGCTTCAAAGCAGCTAAAGACCGTGTGACTGTGTTGCTTTGTGGCAATGCAGCTGGTCATTTAATAAAGCCGGGCTTGCTCTACAGGGCTGCAAATCCCCGTGCCCTAAAAGGCAAGAACAAAAATCTCCTGCCTGTGTTCTGGCAATCAAATAAAAAGGCTTGTGTAACGGCAGCATTATTTCTGGATTAGTTCCACAAGTGTTTCATTCTGGAGATCAAGCAGTACCTTGAAGAGAAGGGACTTGACTTTAAAGTGTTGCTGATCATAGACAATGTTCCTGGCCACCCTGCGGCACTCCGGTTTGCGCATAACGACGTTGAAGTAGTCTTTCTCCCCCCAATACCACACCACCATCCTCCAACCTCTCAACCAAGGCATCATTAGCTGTTTCAAGGCCACGTACACGAGGCTTACATTCTCACTATCAGCTATGGATGCTGATACCAATGTTAATGTGATGGAGTGTTGGAAGTCCTTCAACATTGCTGATTGCATCACTTATATTAAACAGGCAATGGATGCAATCAAGCCTGAAACAGTCAATGCATGTTGGCAAAACCTATGGGAAGACTCTCTGAATGATTTTAAGGGTTTCCCAACCATTGACAATAAGTACAACTCATTGTTCAGGTGGCCAGGCAAGTGGGTGGTGATGGCTTCATCGACATCATCGAGGAAGAAATTGAGGAATTAATTGAGGGCCATAGAGAAACATTGACCAACGACGAGTTAGAGGAACTGATAAAATCGTCTACAGAAGACAAAGATGATGACAAACAGGAAGAGCCAGCAACTTGGAATCTTCATAAATTTTCTGAAGTGTTCCAAGCAGCGAAACACTTGAATGATTTAATTTCTGAATATGATCCTTCTATGGAACGAAGCTTCAAAATCACATGTAGTATTACGGATGATTTGAGACCGTACCAAGAAATGTTTGAGGAGCTCAAGAGACAATAGCGACAGTTGCCAATCGCCGTGTTTTTAAAGAAAAACAACCAGCAGCAGCAGAGCCTACACAATCAACTTCTCGAGCTGAACCAGAGCCAACCACTTCGTCTACGACTCGCTCTCCATCACCCGAGCCCAGCCCATCGTCTCCTGGATCGACATCAAGCCCTGACGACTCAATAATACTGTTGTGAGGGGAAGAGGAAAACTAATCATTGGAGTGTGTACAGTACAAGACTAGCAAGAATATCCAGGATGACTGGTGACTGTTCAGATTTACAGTACTGCACTGCACTGTTTTCATTTTTTATTCTTTCATTCTTCTGTCTCTGTTATATCAAAAATACTGTAACATTATATTTTGCATATGTAGTTTTTATTATATACTGTACATTGCTGTATACAATACATATACTGTGCAGTTGTATACACAAAATTGTACTTTATGGGTGATTTAAGGGATTTTCAAGGGTCATTTTGACTATACACGGTTTTCACTTTACGTGCTGACCACGGAATGTAACCCCAGCGTAAGATGAGACAAACCTGTAAGGTGGAAGGCACAGGCTGCATTACTGGGGGGGGGAGGGATAGCTCAGTGGTTTGAGCATTGGCCTGCTAAACCCAGGGTTGTGAGTTCAAAACTTGAGGGGGCCATTTAGGGGTCAAGGGCAAAAAACTGTCTGGGGATTGGTCCTGCTTTGAGCAGGGGATTGGACTAGATGACCTCCTGAGGACCCTGATATTCTATGATTCTACACTTGGAGACCTGAACTACTTCAAACACTCTTGCCCCTTTAAAGTGCAATTAAATATCATTGATAGAATCAAAATCTAAACCAGTGAAACATAGCAGTCTTTTACTGCCAATATATAACATGCAGTCCTGCCAACAACTTCTGAACACAAGAAGGTACTACATCTATGGGAAACAGAGTACTTGCTAAAGGCATCCAGGCTTCTAGCTCTTCACCTGGGGCAGGTAGGGGACCAAATGACAAAGTAGATATTAGCTCCTACCCATCAGTGGATCCCATATAGCAACACTACACCCCATATGATTGGGGGCCCCCACCCACACCTCGGGAAACTAGCTACACCTTCAGCATGTACTCCTACTTATATACATAAGAATTGGATGAGTGTTGCTAGGATTCTTGGCTCCACCCCCATCACAAGAGGGCACTCTTGTCCCCATCAAGCTTATCCTCCTTCATTCTGTAAAGTGGGAGAGGAAAACAATTGGGCAGGTATGAGGAGGAGTGGTGGTTAGGGAAGAGTCCACTTTAGGTCAGAGGGAGTGGAAGGTTTCCTTCCTCCTTCCTCCACTTCCTCTTGTCCCCTAAGCACCATTTAATTCTGATTCCTCCCCATCACACACACAATTTCTGCTGCCTGCCCTCCCTTAGCAGAGGCCCTGTTACTCCCTTGGCACAGCTCTCCCTCAAGATCCTCTGCTCTTCTCTCTGCCCTCCTACTGCTTGAGGAGGAGTAATGTGGGAAATTCTTTATCTTCTCTTCCCTGCCCAGGCTGCCCTGCGAGGGAACAGCCAAGAGTCTCTCACTCACCTCTCTCTCTCTCTAGAAGGGGATTAGAGACTCACACACCCTTTTACACACCCTACAAACATGACTCTCCTCACCATCTGTTTGATAGAAAATAAGTTTTGGAAACCAGAAATATTAAAGCTATGAAAAAGGTTAAGCTTCCATACTATTATTCAGCACAAGTGCCATTTGTTTGATTATGTCATTCCAGCCTGAACTCACAAGTTCATGAAGCTGAAGGTCCCAGTGGGAAAGTGAAGCTAAATTACATTGTAGGTGGGCATATCAAGTTTAGAAGTTAGTAAATATCTGTTCTTAGTGAAAACCATGTTCCTGAAAAGGAATAAGCAGCCCTTGCCATGGGAGAACCAATCTGTTTACAGTTCTTTGCTTTGAGAGCTCCATGGCTACCAGACAACTACTAAAAATACGGCATTCTATTCACCTACTTACCTGTTACTTAACCCATCAGCAGGGTGAGTAAGTAATCTCTTGCTAGAGCAAAGAGGAAAAAAGGCTACTGTGAACAAACCCAGCTTGCACCTTCCATCTTTGGCAGCTAGCAAATAGGAACAAATTGCAAATGGGGAGGTTGAGACCAGCAACCCATTTTACAGAGTGAAGTGCAGATAGCAATGAATAGTAGCGACAACCAACTTGAACCAAATCTGTACCAGTGACCTTAGAGGTGAAAGGCTCAACACCCTTTTGCTAATCCAAAACTATCCAGACCTTCCTGAGAATCATTGGGGGCAGGGAAGGAAGAGTTTGAAATAAATTTAACTTGACAGCAGAAACTGCTATAGGCGAAGAACTATAGTCCATCAGAAAACAAATGCATCAACTAGAGACTCCAAACTGCCTGGCTCTGGAAGCCATCTGTACATTTGTGAAATGAAAGTGCTCAGTTGTAGCTGAAAGTTCATAATTCATTTAACAGCACCAAGCTCACACTATGACAAATCCATTACTAGGCTCACAAAAAAGGGCCTGTGCAAGCACCTCTCTACTCTAATAAGCATTTTCCTCCATCAAGCTGTTTGTACATAGACCATAGATTAAATGAGAACAGAATGGACATTGACCTAGATTCCTATATATTTTTATTGGTGCTTCTGAAGTGACCTTCACTTGTGTATCAATAGCAACACCTAGTGGCCAGAGAATAATTTGAATTTCTTCTGGCTGTCTTCTGATTAGTGTAGTGAGTGACTATTAATAGAATATAGCTGGACAAATAGTATTATGCGGTGAATTGCTACATTCAGGTGCTATAACTTGTGATCAACAATAGGTAACAATGATGTAAAATAAAATGAGCACATTTATTCATAGGTTAATCTAGTGTGAGCTCCCATATAACACAGGCTATAGAATTTCAGCCAGTTACCCCCATATTAAGTCCAATAACTTGTGTCTGACTAAAGCATGTCTTCCAGAAAGGCATCCTGTCAGTCTTGGTTTGAAAGTGTCAAGAGATGCAGAATTCATACCATCCCATGCTTAAAATACCTGGCCAGGACCCTCTATAAATTTCCTGCTACTGCACAATTCTTTTAGACCTTACCATGATTTAAAGAAAACCAAACAAACTGGAGAACATACAGATACTTTTATTGCTCACCTTTTATACAACAGCACACCTTCAGCCATTTTCTTTCACAGCTTGACAATGTTTATGTACACAAAATCCCAGCAAGAAGCATTATGTGGCTTTCAGTAAAGGAAAAAAATGTCAAGACATCAAACTCAGCCAGGCTTCATTTTCTGCAGCAATAGTAAAAGGGCTTCCTCCAGGCAGGAATTAGTCTTTCCAGGCCGTAGTGCATTTCTTCAAAAAAAAAAAAAATAAAAAAAAAAAAAAAAGGGACAACCCCCAAAACAAATTGCCCTGAATTTGCTGAGCCAGTGGTAATAACTTGTGCATAAAACAAATTTCAGTTTGCTGTTCCTTCTAGCTGATTTCAAGTAAAAATTAGGTTTGTAAGAGGAGCAACTTGTTTTGGATGGATGCAGGTCAGTTTGAATTGCTATACTTAACTACAGCCCTACATACACTATCGGTTCACAACTTAGCTTGGTTTTAAAATGATCTTTGCAGATTCTGGCCGCAGGTGAGATCTCCAGAGTTGAGCAGGAGATACAATTTTCAATTAGTGGAAGATAAGGCTACTGAATGTGGTATCTGCAGTAGAGCTCATATAATAGATAAAACAGACCTATGAGTTAGAAAGCAGTTTGAAAGCAGGTATGTGAGAGCATGAGTGAGAAACCTTTTCTTGATTAAGGTGACAGGGCAGTAAAAAGCAATACTCAAAACTGTGTTTGGAACATATACACCTAAAGAATATTTAAAAAGAGAAATGCAGAACATGTAAAAGATAATTTAATTAATTTTCAATGGTGGGTGGGGTGGGGTGGGGTAGGGTGTGTGTGTGTGTGTGTGTGTTACAAGTCTGACCAGAAAAGCATTGCTAGCATCAGTATATATACCCCCAGAATGGAAGGCACACACAGGAGGGTAATAATTTCAGAATGAAATGATTTGCTCAAAGGGATTCCATCTAAAAAGCTAAACTATTGGTTTAAGGTTTGGTTAATCCCAGTGAAGAGTGGCAATTTATTTATTTCAGTCGAATAATAACAAAAAATCAGAGTTGTATGGGAACCTACAGCTTGCTTGAAGCAAGACCTCTCACCCAGACAGGACCTTGGCCTGCCACATATGGTCTTGTACTAATTCAAGAAGCATTAGATCAGGCCTCTGAAACTAGGTTTCTATTACTTGAGCTCTGCTGAAGTGTAAGATTTAGTAGCCTCAGCTAGTAAAGTGTCTTCCTTGTCCAAATCCAGACTGATTATACTGATAGCCTCCATGCTGGAAGTGCTGCTCAAACTGCCCACCTTGATTAAAGTTCTGTCCACCTCTGCCTCCCCAGCCTCCTCCTGGGCCTCCACGGCCACCGCGGCCTCCACGGCCACCTCTCCCTCCTCCACGCCCACCACCTCGATCACCATGGTGACCACCGTCTTGGTATCTGTTGTCTTGCTGGTAACCGCCGCTGCTGCCGCCACCACCCTGGTATCCACTTCCTGTGTATGAAGAAGATTGATAGCCTCCATAGCCGCCTCCTTGGTAGCCACCACCACCACCATGGTAACCACCTGTTTGAAAACCTGCATCTCTGTAGTTGCTATCTCTGTAATTGCTGTCCTGATAGCCTCCTCCTCCGCCATCTGTCCAGCCTCCTTGGTGCTTGTTTCCTCTTCCTCCCCCTCTGTTTCCATGGTCATAACCACCCCGTCCTCCTCCTCGACCTCCTCGTTCATGACCCCCTTGTTCATGACCTCCTCGTCCTCCATATGATGAATCATAACCGCCTCGGCCTCCTCTGTCATGACCCCCTTGTTCATAACCACCTCTTCCTCCATATGATGATTCATAGCCACCTCTTCCTCCTCTGCCTCCACTTTGCTGTGGAGGACCATCTTGTCTTTTCTGCCATGGTGGCATCTCAGGAGGTGGAGGCTCGATTTCATTTGGTCTGCCCCCTCTGTCAGGTACTCTGCCCATTAATACCTGTAAAAGTAAGAAAAAGATTGTTTAAGGAGTTCTAATATCATGCAATCACCAGTCTAATCCAGTATGGCAAATCTTATGTTCCTAGTGAACAGTATATGCAACCTTGTTCCTATTACTATCATCCTTGTCTGCCCACTTCTTTCCTTTTGGCTTCTATACCTCCTTGCTGTTGTCTAAATAGGCACAAGATACAAGTTTTTTGGGGCAGGGACTGCTTGTACACAGTTCAGTACAACAAAGCCCAATCCTGACTGCAGTCACTGAGTGCTACTGAAATACAGAAACTTTCTTTAGTTCTTTGTGGGTGACATTTCATGTTAACTTTCGAAGAACAGATCCACTATAATGTAATGCATATAAGACTCAAGTTCAGGGTACAAGTCAGGCTGATTAGCCTGAATTCTCAGGGGGGAAAAAAGGATTTGGAGGAGCATGTGTAATTCCTTAATTTATGCAATATTCTTTCCACGGCAACACTTGCTCTTAAAAAAAATATGCACCTTAACTATATAAATTTAATCTAATCAGAACTCATACGAGACTCTAAATAGCAAAACACTGATTTTGCAAACAGATTTATTCCCATCTAATTAAAATCCATGCAATTAAATGATTGCATTCACTTTATTCTAGATGTGATGTTAATGACATCAGAGCAATATCAACACCTGTAACCCTGATAGTGAAATGATAACACCACAAATATACAAGTAGCTTCCTCAGGGCTTTCTTGCTCCCTGTGTGGGTTGACTATGAAGTGCAACTGTAACATTGAGGTTAAGGGAGATATTATGAACCCCTTACTGACACAGAATAGGATCACATACCAGGATGAGTCCCCACTGAAAGCAAAGGGGGTGCTTGTGGAGTATATTATTCAGTGTGTGTGACAAACTTTGACCCTAAATATTAGAAGTTACAATTCCTAAAATTACAAACTAATTCAAAGTACACCACGCACTTTGCTTTGGTGCATAAGGATCAGCAGCAAGAAAATAAATTTCTCACCACATATTTTCCAGTTTACATTTACTTTGACGAAAAATACAGATTATTATTGTGTTTAACACACTCACTCTTTCATTGGGACAAAAATCTTTTTTAAAAATTTAAAATGTAACTTCGTACCAGGCTGTGAACACTGTCATTTCATTTGCCATCTCAGAGCAGTCACTGACGACATACCTTATTAATGGCACACACAGTCTTTTCTCTGATAGACCCACTGCTTGTCCTCATAATCTTGGACAAATCTTGCCGAGCTGCCAAAAGGTGAGCAATGGAAATAGTGCACTTGGTAGTTAAGAGGGCACGTTTGGGTTGGTAGACTTTAGCCAGTTTCTCTGTTTGACTCTGTTGGAGGAAAGAAAAACAAATGATTCAATTAGCTATAGGAATCAGTATGTGACAGTGTCTAGCCAAAAGATCCAGATCAATAAACAAACTAAATAAAAATAAATTTGTGTTATTAAAATGCAAGAGGAATATCAAAATTGTTCAGAACCATTTATTTGAATTTAAGGATTCCTGTAACAAGGACTGTGTGAGCCATTTTTTCACTCTAGTCACAAGAGGATGATAATTCTAACCTGATTGCCAAAATGTTACTTTGCACACATTTTCTTGTTACAGCTGAAAATTGTTATAAGTGAGAAAGATATTTTGTTACGCAGCATTTATGTATTTGTCTTGAGTAGGCAGTCAGTATTATCAGTTACCTATGTTAGAAAAAGAATTTCAGCTAATTAATACCCTCACAATGCCAATGAAAGTTATTGATTCGGATAATATACATCTCCTTTTCCTTTTGCGCACACACACAATTCCTAAACAGTCGATGTTTAAAAAAACATCCAAGTCAGTTTTATGCTAGCCATAAATGTCCCTACACTGTAAGATCTCTGAAGCAGAGATGATGTCTCATTTGCCTGTAAAGCACCTAATTACATAATACCAATGTGTAGGAGGTCATAAAAAGGAAAGAGATCATTTATTTTAGGGATGGTCTGTTGAACCATAATCAGATTTAATTACACTGGGATAATATGTGGCTATTGTGTTTAACATCTCAGTTTTAACCGTTATTTAAGTAGCCAAAGCTATTTACTGCTTTGCATATGCCAATTTCTTAAATATGTCACCTGTTATACTAAATAATAAAAACCTATTTAACTCTTCCCAACTGCTGCTATAATCCTGTTTCCTGTTCTCTACTAGATATAATTCCCCTGGATAACAAACTCTGTATATTCCAAAGAGGGCAGGAACGAAAGAGCGAGTAGATCAGTGAGTTGATGATGGATCCTTTGAATGGTCAAAAAACCTCTTCTGGGCACCATCCTCATGTCATCTACTGAAATTCATAACTGTCCAGTTTCCTTACATAGTTCTAATTAAATAGTGTGTCAGTGTGTCATTTGAAAGGGTGGGTGGTTACTACATATGATATAACCTTTCACATTTCTCCTTGCTTGGTGTGAGTAAATTGTTTGATAGGCTAGTAAAATATTCATGTTTTTATCAATTATGATAGTCCACAGGTAAGTAGATGTGCATGGGCTGGTAAGTTTACCTGGACATTTTGCAGAGTTGCAGAATCTGTTTGAAAAATGCTTTCCCTATAACTTGCAATGCCAATTTTCCAGGCTGTAACTTTCTTTTTTTAAACGTTTAGTTAAAAGAGGAATATTTTACCTCATTTTTTTCCTAAGAAGCCACTCTGGTTCACATGTTGCTTCCGCTGCCATCAGCGGTTCCTGTTTCCTGTGTTTGAGGGGAGCTACAATTGACCAAGGTAATGAAAGTTAAAAAAACTACTTAAAAGAGAGAGATTACAGGCAAATAAAGGTAAGTCACTCTGAAGATGAACAGTCAGAAGTTCAGTTGGGAGAAAATAGCAGTTTATTACTTTCCCATTCGCATCCTCCTCTATTGCCTTCTGTCATTAACAGTTTGCTCTCTTGACCTCCTGCCTAAATGTATCAATGGCAAGGTCCCCTATCCCACCAAGTAACATGCTCAATACAACCACAAGTTAGCTGCATCTAGCTTTGACTAGCATATCATCAAGACTGAACCCAAATTGAATAGGATCAGAGATACAATTGTGGATAAAGGACAGTGAGGGAATAACAAAGGTGTGGAGCAAAGGAATAACGGGGTGTAACTGAACAGTAAATCGTCTGGGGAGGACAACATTGGGTGAGGGCAGGTGGATGGGAGAATCTATTCTCCCAGCTGAACTCCTGATATTTTAACATCTTCACGGTGACTTAACAAATTTTAGTTTTCTCATCTCTAGCTCCCCTTCAAGGCAGGAAACAGGAATGACAAGAGCTGTAGTGGGTAGATCAAAGTGGTTACTCAGGGACAAACAAAGCACTGTAAAATATTCTTTTTGAAAACCAAACAACTTTACACTTTTACATTAGCAACTAAAGGTAAAATGTTTACCATAAAGATAGCAAAACTGAATGACACCCTTACTTTATTACCTGACACTAAGCAAAGACAAAGAACAGAATAGCTTGGGAAAAAGAACAGGAGTACAGTATAATGTTTTTCCATTTTTGACCTACAATCCAAACACCTGTAATCTTATATGAAGCTAACCTTGAGGTGAATACACATTCAATATACAGAGCAGCCATAATATTTTAGTATTCTTGCACTAATTATTTCTTTAACCTTAAAAATCTCAAATACATAAGACATAATATAAGTCAGCTAAGAAAACAAGATCATTTGTCATCAAATGTGAAATCTATTTACAGTTTTTATCTGTACTACTAAGCAATTAGTTACCACTACTGCATTCTTTGCTTCTTAATAAAATTATAAAATGGAGTTTTTAAAAGTTCATATTTTAAAATGAATACCATATCTTTGAAATTTGCTAGGAAAATAAATTTTAAATATAACATATTGCCAGTGCTTAAATACTGCGCACATAGTTTTCCCTATGTAGTTTAATTGCAATCTCACACACAGTTCAAGCTATTTCCCCAGCCGAGACATTGTCCTTAGTCCTCCCTTGTTGTGTTCATAACAGCTCTTTCAATAAATTTCTACTGAAAATATAGTGAAGAACACTGTGCTTTTCCTGAACTAAATTTGAACAGCTGATCAAACCTTGGACCCCTGCAAGACACTTCTTTTGGGAGGGGGGGGGGGGAAAAAAAAAAAAAAAGGCAGGTTTTGCAAAACCATAACACAGCCACAAGTCCCCAGGTGTTTTTAACACAGTCCAAAACTCAATGCTCACTTTCAGCTTCTGTTGAAACACTCAAAGTATTAAACAGCTCTTCCAAGTTTGTCAATGAAACCTGACGTATCCCCCACCCCCTTCCATCGCTTGTGTGACACCTATAGCCCTGTCTGTGTGATGGTAGAGGATCCCAAGCCAGAGAGAAGATAAATACAGAACAATTTATTTTTAAGCTGTTGATTTTTAAGTAACTTATTTAGTCAAAAGACATTGGACATGTGACTCTACATCATCTGGCTAGGAAACTCACCTAACCTGATGGCTACCTAATTTATGTGGTAGTGCCAACTAACTGCACTATTATGGACCTTGTTTAGACAATAGTGATAATTTTAGAAGCCAAATTTATAATGCTTGTCATGCTATGTTTAAAATAATAGTTCCCAATTTTTGCTATCAATATATTTGGAATTTTGTCATAGGGGAGATCAGGTAGTTAATTGGGTATGATCATTCTGGTTTCTAAACTAACTTGAGAAGGGGTTGAAGTCACATCACACTCCATGGTACAATTCAAGAACATAAATACATACCAAAATATTACCTAACAGCCAGGATGACAGAGCAAATTGCAGTGCATGGAAACCATTCAAGACAGCCTTACATAACAATAATGTATCTAGGGATCTGGGCTTGCAGATGCAGCTTGATTTTGGGGAAAAGTCAGCGCTTTAGTGGACAGCACAGACTTTGGTACTAAGTAAAGAGGTGGTCAGAAGGAGGATTCACTAACATGATTCTTCAGAAACAATGCAAAGAAGAGATTCTAATCTTGGTTTCCTTGGTTCTAATGGCAGATTGTTAGACTTTTCATTCACTGTCACATTAGTAATCCCCTCTTACCTCTGGTATTTTTCCTTGTATGTATCCATTTAACTTTATTTTTTGCTCTCTATACATTGTTATATGCACATGTGTAGTTACTAAATCATATAACAATCATCAGTTTTAAAACAGAATTTTGTAGTCCACTTACTCTGTAGTAAACTTCTTCAGAAACCCATAAACCAAAAATATTACACCAGGGGATGTTTTCCATTAAGTGCAAGGAAAGTCATTCTCAAAAGATATTTTATATAAAGCATAAGTTATCTGCATGTTCAGCATGTTTATAGAAAGCAATTTGTACCTTAGCTCTATCTGACCAGCCAAACGACTGCACAGTTACATCCAAACGTTTCACTAACAGTTTTCTCCGAACTTCATACTCATTGGCTATGGCTTGGTTAATTGCTTCAATTTTTTCCTGAAATGAAGATTCATGAGTGTGACACACACACTAGATTATTTTCTAATTGCAACAATAAATGATAGACTCAATGGTATAAACGGATTCAGATATTAAACACAGATTTGACTTTAGCACACAATTATCTACCTATTAAACATTCTCCAGTCATGGAATTGGGCCCCAAATGCAAGCCCCAGCTGCTAACACTGCTTCCCTGATGGCCATGAAAGCTCTACCTTCTTCATGGCAGCCCAAGTACAGTCTCCTATCGGCACAGTGTTCAATGTTGTTCATAAGGTATGAAACTCCGCACTTTTTTCAAGCTGCTGGTTTGCTTCCTCCAGTATTTTCCAGAGCAAACAAGTAAGGAGGAGAAAAATATGAACAAGGTATAAACTCAAAGAAATGCAAGGATTTCTACCCTCAAGTGCTAGGGAGTCTGAAGTCCCCAGCTCCTCAAAACTAAAATAAGTGTCTTTAAGACAAGAGATGTGGCCCTAAGAATAAAAAACAGTACTTACATAATTGTTTGAAATACTGTATAAGGATCTTGATTAGAGCCTAGGATGCAGCAGAGACAAGGCAGCCTCATGCAGCAACAAGACGTTCCTTTATGATTCACATCAGAAAAAAAAGACAAGATACCACTGGAAACACTATGGCTTCTCAGGGTGGCAACCAATGATCCCTGCTGGGGCAAAAACGCAGACATTCAGCGCTAAAGGGAATTCTTGTCTATGTTTTGCCAGGAGTCTGTACTCAAGATAACCGATTTAAAAAACAAACAAACAAACAAAAAAACCCACAAAGTGTTTGGTAATGCTACCAGACACAGGAGACAAAAAGTCTCTTACCCAATGAGCCGGTCCCAATGGTTTCTTCAGTAAAGGTTTTCCAACATGGCCAGGTGGAACCTTTGCTAAGGTTTCTTTTAGCTGTAATAAGATATATTGTGAATATGCTACAGTGGCCATAAACACTGCTTTTCAAAAATCAGATTTCGGGAGGGAAGGACTGGGCATTATATAGGAAGCAAAGGGGGCCCTTTGTTTCTATAGAAGACTGTCCAAAATACATTGTGCTATATAAAGATCCAATCACATCTCAATCACATTTGTTTCTGAAAATTCTTAACTCTTATTGTTACAAGTAATATAGTAATCTTAGATAAAAGGTAGAGAAAATACATACAAAGATCAACAGACTCCATTATGACCTCAGAGATAGGAAACATCTGTGATTAAAATGGAAAATCATACATTTGATAAGATCTATTTCCCTTTAAACACAGAAACTATCCTATATATAATTACTGCATAGCTTTCTCAATTCCAGAATATGTTTTATATGAAGACTTCATGGAAGTAGGATCTAAAAAGGGCCCCTCTTGTAATAAAAAAGAAATTCTTCAACATGATCATTTAAATTATATGGCTGATCAAATGATTTGTGTGCAGCTACTATATCATCTTTCCCATCTCAAAACTACTAAGAACACAGGTATAGAAATAGGATAAAACACTTGGATTGGAGGAAAAGTGGGTCAATGAGTCACAAAGAAACTGCCTCTTTCCATTATTGCAAGTCATGTTTCTGAATTTATGCAAATACTCTCTTCAGCGGCCTACAAAATGTAAGGCCTGGTTTCCCAGAGGTGCTGAATACCTGCAGCTCCCACTGAAATCAATGGGAACTGTAAGTGAACAGTGACTCTGCAAGTCACACCCCAAATAAAGCCACTGTCATAAAAGAAGCGATACTTCATCCAAACTCTGTTTTTCTTGTTAAGTTTTACATTTTGCTTATGGTTTCCTACCAGATGGTAATTTCATAGACTCATAGACTTTAAGGTCAGAAGGGACCATTATGATCATCTGGTCTGACCCCCTGCATGCTGCAGGCCATAAAACCGTCCCTACCCCTTCCCTGGACTCAGCTGTTGAAGTCCCCAATCCTGTTTTAGGTGACTTCAATCGGCAGAAACCCTCCTGCTAGAGATCCCTGCCCCATGCTGCGGAGGAAGGCGAAAAACCTCCAGAGGCTCAGCCAATCTGCCCTGGAGGAAAATTCCTTCCCGACCCCAAATATGGCGATCAGTAAGACCCTGAGCATATAGGCAAGAGTCTCCAGCCTGACCCCTGTCAGCCATTATACAATTTACCTACCATTGCTTGGTTTTCATGAAGTACAAACCATTTCAAGAAAGTTGTTTTCATCTTTTCAATATACTGGCAAATGCATCCCTGGTCCTCTCTTAAAATTTAGGAAACTTTTCCTACCCATCTCTGTCCCCGCCAGAACATGCCCTTTACAACCACCAGAATTGCATGTAAATGTCTTTCTGATTTACAAAATGTTGTTCTTCCAAAGTTGTTTCTGGAAAACTGGATGTCAACTGAAAGATTTCTGAGTTTATAATTGTAGCTATCTGTCTGTTTCATAATCATTCTTTATGACTGTGCTATTTATTACAACACACATTGCCAATTCCTATCTGTTTTGCTTAGTAGTTCAAAAAACCCAATACATCCAGAACAGCAGAACTAATGGTTGATTTAAACAAGCTGCATATTTGTCGTATGCATGATTAACAAGATTGCCAGCTACAGTAACCTTTGATTTCCAGCAGTAGAGACTCTGGAATGCACAAAAGAGAAAATACAGCTCTATTTCAGATGCTACAGTGTCAGATTAAATTTTGCATATTAAAAACAAGAAAACCTGTAAGTTCCTTCTCTATATGTTACTATTATCACTGTATAGTCAAGTCTAAATTTTCACTACTTCTGTTATTTTAGTTTTGGCTTTCATTCAGATTTTGTCAATGACAGTTGACCACTACATTTCACTTTTGTTTACAGTCAGTATCTAATCAGCTTCACATTTTGGTTTCTAAATACTACCAAGGTTTGGATTGCAAACACTGCAAATTCCCTGAAAAATAAGATTCTGCTTCACGTTTTTTAAAAATTCACTGAAACATCTCATTAGGCTTTCAGTCTGTTTTCACTTCAAGACCACTTTGGGGCCTAAACTGACTTAACAGTACCCTTTTAAGCTTAATAGACTTAGCGTTGCCGTTATTGTGAAGCAAGCAAAAAAGTGAAAGGGAAATTAATTACGAAATTTTTAAAAAGTATGAACTTTAGTATGTCATTTTTACGTAAAAGATTCTGATCATACAGATATAAATACAAAGAATTATCTATAGAGCACCTTCCATCAGAAGAAATCTTTGCCAATGTTAATGAGTTCATCCATGTGAGATAAAGCATTTTCTCCATTTTACAGATGGGGAAATGGAGGCACAGAGATCTTAACCTGCCTTTCCTGAAGTCTCAAATCCATGACAAAGCCAGGAACAGAACTGTGATCTCCTGAGTCCACATTATCTTTCCCCTCCTAAATGAGGGCAATTGCCAGAAAACAAGTTTGGAAAGCCAAATTCTCTTTAAAGACTTCCAAATGAGTCATTTCTAGCAACTTTGACTCAGCTGAAGTAGAAATTCCTAAAAGGCTTCTAAAAGGGCGTTTTGAGACCTTAGTAATTATGTAAACTTTACGGGACAGATAATGTAAGAAAGTTACATTTTTGTTTAAAAAAAAAAAAAAAAAAAAAAAAACCTAGTACTATAACAAAGAAAAAATATTTTCCTTTTTCCCCCCCCCAGTTTAATTTGCGTATTTGACCACACATTCAGTTTCACTGTTTCCCCCAGATAGTCAGCTTTCCCTTTGCTCTTTCAAAGAGCAACAGGTTGAGAACACACTTTTGAAAAAAAAAAAAAATAAGGAAAAGGTAATTAAAGTCACAAGAAATGACAAGGGGATTCTAGGGTAGGTGTTCACTTGATACTAATTTTAACTGACTAGATTTCAAGATGATAGGCCCCTTTAAAAAGTTGTTTATATATCTAAGTAGTAATAAAAAACAAGTTTCTCCTTAACTTACCTGCCAAGACCTAAGTTAGGTGGTTCTGAGAAACCCCAGCAACAGGTGATGACTCAAAGACCTACAGCAGCATAAGGAATACAGAAACCCTTCATGATAATGAGATAGCCACAGCCTTTGCGCAGGATACACAGAACCCTGACCTCAGGTCTTAACAACGAAGAAGCCCTTCAGTTCACCTTTAATATATGCAATTTCTTTGTGACTCATAGCGCATTCTGTAAACCATATTAATCCCCCAATACTAGAAAAGTTTCACAAAAGGCAATGGAGCTAATTTAAATGAAAGCAATAATACTCTAATATTGTACTTTTGTTCCTTTGGATCTTACTTTTTTTTCGATTCCACTGAAGAACTGGAACATAGTTATGTTGGCTGGAGGCTTGGACATGCCTAATGCAATACAAATGCCTTTTAGCTCCTGAAAGACCTCGCTACCACCTCCTTCTTGTGCTTTTTTTGGAGGGGCGTTCACACATAGCATTCTGGCAGCTTCCAGTTCTGAGATGAGGTATGCTGGGGTAAGAAAATTAGATTTCAGAGTAAGATACATCCAATTTTAAAATTACTGAGAATTAAAGTACTTACAAGTGATAAAGGCACAAACAGAACATTTTAGAAAGATTTCGGACTTTAATTTTTGAATCCAAAGAAAGCTCATATTTATAACAATCACTGGGTAGGAGTATGTGGTCCTGAGGGGACCACTGAGAAGGGGAAGCTCTAAGTTGGAGGCATCTGTGGCAACTGGCAGTCCTGCTGAGAAATCCCACTCCAGTAGATTTTATTATACGTCTAACAGAGCATGGCTCTTCCCCTGCAAGACCTTTGCAGAGTGAGCAGTGTTGATCGGGAACATGGGAAAAAAAGCAAGAAGAAGCTAGCACATGGATTTACAGCCAGGTTGATAGGACTCCCTAAAGTCTTGGGTCAAAAAGTGGGACGGCTAGAGGTATAAATGAAAGACTGGCAGGGGAACCAGGATTGGAAATCATCCAAGGAACTGGGGAGCTAGAAACTGGGAAACAGTTAAAACAATCAGAGCTATTCTTGGGGGCAATGGAGACACTGTAAAGAAAGCAGGAACTGATGCTGAAGCTCACTGTAGAGAACTCTGCAAAGCTTTTCACATGAAGACAGCAGGGGGATGGCATCATATTGCAAGTCAGGGATTTACCACCCCTCCGCCCCCCCCCCAAAAAAAAATAAAAACAAAAACAATAACCCCACAAACAAAATTTTGTGAGGTATCTGCTTATGTACAAGAATTCAGCATTATGTTTAATGTCAGATTTGATTATGTAACCTTAGTTTGTGATTCCCATAATTTTTAAAGTTTGAATTAAAATGAGGTGTACATTTTCTCTTTAATTTCACTTAGAAATCTCAACAGTAATTTAGAGTTCTTCTGTTCCAAAATACAATAGGGACACTATGCGTAGAAATTAACAAGAATGTCACTTTACTCTGCTGCTTCCAAACAGCAAAAAAAGATACAGGGGCTATTTATGGAGGAGGCTGACACAGAAAAACTGAGGCTCCTCTCCCCAAAAGTCAGGCTTTGAGATGAGTTTTAGGGGTGTGGAAGAGGGAAAGTTCTTAACCGTCCACCACCCATGCACTCCTCCCAAGAGTCAGGTAGAAGGCAATGATAGAGGATTCAAACTGATGACAGATCTACCAGTCAGAGTCCAATACAAAAAGTGAACCCTCTGAGCAAAGTCCAAGGTCTTTACCCTGACAGGAATCTCAACATGCTTCCCTCTTCCCAGCATCTTGTAGAGAGGAATGCAATAGGCTTTTCACCAGGTCATTGCCCCTGGTCTTCACAGGTGCTCTCTCACCCTCAAATCTTTTCTACTAGATACTGAAAAGTAAGTGGCTGGTAAAAAATTTTTAAGACTTGGCAGTCTAATGCTACGCCTTCAATTCTTTTGTTTGGATTTTGGCCTCCTTTTGAAATGTAACAGAAAATACGTAAGTGAAATTCTTAAGAATTACCGAAAAATTATTCACTGCTTTTATGGGAAACAAATAACACAATACCACCATTCTGTCTCAGAATCATAAAAATGAACAGGAGCGGGAATCTTTGCATTCGCAGGCCTCTATGAAAATGTTCCCTTTAACTTACTGAGCAGCAGGAGGCAGTTCTTCTGATTGAGAAGGCGTTTTGTCACGTCTCCTGATGTTAGTGATGCATATGGACAGTTCATTTCCCCCAGTAGCCCACTCACTTCAAGTTGGAACTCTTCTGCTTCATTCGGACCTTTAAAAAAGCAACTTGTTTAATCAGTTCAAATATTTAGTTTCCTGATTTTGTGAATATAAATTAATTAGGAACTATAGGACTTTGGAGACTAGGGTGGTTTGGTTAAAAAAAAAATTGTGGCTACAGCAGAGAGTTATTCATGCTAAAGGAGTATCAAAATGAAAATATTGCTGTGGGTGAAAGCCACAGAAGTCCTCTGGGTTTTCAAAGCTTGGGATTCAGCATGACTGATTTGAGGACAAGTAGTTCCTCAGTGATTGCAGAATTATGCTTCCATTTGCTTTCTCTCCCAGTCTAGGAACTTTTCACTTAGTAGCCATATAAAGTACAGAAGTTGGAAGTAATGATACCACAGACCCCAATCTGGAATCTGTGGAATCTTAGTGTCACTTAAATATCAGAGCGATAGGCATCTTAGATTTAGATGATTCTAGTTGAAGTACTCTTAGTCAATAATTAGGAATTGCTGGATAAGAAAGGTCACGAGTACCACAAGCCTACCCCTTTTAAGTTTACATTTATGACCCTCACCTACTTGCTTCTTCTTAGTAGGAGGGACAGTCAAGTAGCTTAGGTGCAACATTTAGATTGACAAAAAATGTGTTTCCTTGTGCTAGGGCCCAAGAACTAGAGTGAAACCAAGGGTATGTCTTCACTACTGGATGGATTGGTGGGGATCGATTTATCGTGTCTAGTCTAGACGTGATAAATCGATCCCTAAGCGCTCTCCCGTCGACTCCTGTACTCCAGCTCGGCGAGATGCACAGGCAGAGTCAACGGGGGAGCGGCAACAGTTGACTTACCGCGATGAAGACACCACGGTAAGTCGATCTAAGTACGTCAACTTCAGCTACGTTATTCACGTAGCTGAAGTTGCGTAACTTAGATCGATCCCCACCCCCACCCCTCGTGTAGACCAGGCCTAAGATAGATTCAGCTTGGATGATGAAAAGCTAGTACAAAATGTGAATAGAAAAAAAAAGTTTAAAATTGATCCAGGTTAGTTCTATTTTTACTCAGCCCCTGAAGTGGGAACCTTATAACATGCAAGATCTTTTACTGCCTCTATTAGTAATGTATTCTCACTAAAATGAATAAAATATAGGGAGAAGAGGATTATTGGAAAGAACACACTAAAGAGAGGAAGTAGTGAGGGAAAATATTGAAAAAAGGAACAGCAGGAAAGAACGGAAAGAGACAGGACACTGAGAAACAAAAAAGATATGTAGAGACAGTGAGTAGATTTCAAGTTAAAACTCTCTTTTTACATTAAGAGTCCATTTGCCAATCTGTGTGGTTTTATATTTCCCTTTTAAAAAAAAGTCCTGTGTGTTGAAGTGTTAAATGCTTTCATTAACAAAAGGGAAAACTAATTGTACCAGAGAAAATTACTGCATAAAGTAAACAAATGGAAAATACAGAAAAGTCTGTAACTGAAAAATTAAAGAAAAATATTAGGGTTAGGTGTTACTTGTAACAAAAATAGGTTAAAAAGTGTATACACAATCCCACAAATACTCAGAATTCTGTTAAATACCCGTTAAAGATAAAATATGGATTCTGATACATAAAGTGTAAGTCTGAAGAATGCCAGAATTAGAGCTTATTAAAAACTTAACAAAATTGTTTTAAACATTTTCTTGAAAGTTTTATTTAGTTTTTCCCCATTAAAGATAAAAAATGATGGAAAATTTTAGATTTCCAAGTCCTCCCCCACAGAGCATTTCATAATTCATTGTTTGTCTTCCCTTTAAGATAATCAAGAGTAAATAGGAAATTGAGGCAAATTTTTAGTTATTAGAGCATCCACTCTGGAATTTTAAATATAATTTAATACATCAGATCTTCAAAGAGTTGTAAAAAAGTTATTTTGAAATTTTGATAAATAAAACTTTGTTTCCTCCAAAAATAAGAAAGGATTCAATAACTGAACACACTCATCTCTGTGAAAATCAGTTAAAGGAAAAAATAACTTCAGTAGAAAGTTCATTCCAACAACAAATTCAGTTTCTGTTGGATGCACACTGGATCAGCTTGAAAAATGAGGAAAACATCCAAAAACTGATAGGATACAGACAGTACTGTATGGTACAATTGATTTAACTACTGTCAGACGAAATCTATGGACCACACATCTATAAAAGTGCATTAACTGCACAATTTTGTTCTCAGGGCTGTGGTTACTTACTGTTAGTAGCTTGCACATTTTCTTCTAGTTTACAATATAGCCTTAACTCAGACACCAGCCAAGCACAGAGTTTTGTAAATTCAGGGGAACTGGCTCCACCAGAGACTGCTTGAGTCAGCGCTCCATCTTCTAACAATGGACCTTTGTAACTGGCAAGCAAAATTAAAAGCACAACTTATTAAGCATCTAGATTATGACCTAATTCTGCTATAGATTTTATTTATTTATTTTAATGTCTATGTGAACATGTAAGGAATATCACCATTATATCTAAAGTGTTGAAAATACAGGTAAATGTCACAAAAATTCATGAGTTTAACTATGGGGAAACAGGACATTAAAAATGTTTGAGTAAAACAAATGTGACAGGAGTCAAAATGTTTTCATTTGGAGCAATGCTACCAAAATATGGAGTGCAACTTCTATCATAGATCTTAGTTTATTGATCTATTCTTTCTGCAATTCTAAAGTACCTCTCTGGAATTATTGCTTCATAATATATTGAGTAACTAGTGCTTGACTTTTCCATTGCCCCCCCCCCCCTTTTTTTTTATTGCCGAAATGTCATTTACTTTCATATTTTTACTGGGTTGCCAGACAATGCAAATTAGAAACACTGGATATAGATGTTATATAAATAGTGGAGGAATAATTTTCTGTTGAATAAAAACTTTAAAATGGACATTAATAAGGTGAAAAGTTGTCTCTGTATGGAGAATTATGGGCCAAATTCAGTCCTGGCATAAGTAGGCACAATTCTACAATGGGAGTTGTACACACTATGTCAAAGCTGAATCTTATTCAACTCTAAATGCAACACATTTTAGTTATTTACTGGTTTCAGAAGGTAAGCGTTCTGGACAACAAAAGAAGAACAATTTCCCCTAACCTTGTAAAGGCACAGATTATAGCTTGTACTCTGGTAAATATAAAAGGTGCTAGATTGTTTTGATGTAATATACCCATCTGAAAAGGGATCAAAGAAACCTCAAAAACAATTGAAGTTACCCTGATACCTTGAAGAAGTAAAACCTCAAAGGACTGAGTCCACTTTGACAACTGGTGCAGTCAACTCTTGATAGATGTCAAAGATGACAGATGTCTCAACCAGCATATGAGGGCTCTCATCCTGCAAAGATTTGGATTGTTACTCACAGGGTGTAAAGTTACACACATGAGTAAATCTTTGCAGGATTACGGCCTAAGTAGTTTGTCAAGTGAAAGGCCCACTCTCTGATTCTCCTAGCAATTCCCCCTTCCCTAGAAATGCCATCCCAGCTAACATCTCTCTCATAATCTGGCTCCACTCCTGCAGCTCTTTAGCTAGCAATCCAATCTGTGGATTGCTGACTGAAACTTTAATCTCTGCCTCTCTATGCTCCATAACAAACACATATTTCTGCTCCTCTTCCCTCCAGTAATATCCCTGGCTCTGGTTGCAGTACTTCTCCTGCTGCAGCCTCTTGTAATCCACAGTTTGACAGCATTTTTGTTTAGTCCAGATGGCTCAACAAAGCCACACTGGGCCAAATTCTGCCCTCCATTACATCTGAGTAACCTCCTATTGACATTGAAAGTTAAATCAATGTATTCCCAGAATAAAGAATTTGGCCCAGCATGCTATAAAGATGACCTGAAAAAACAAAAATTGGCTTGTGTCCTTTTAGTTTTCTTCATAATGTATAGAGCCTACACATTTGTTTTCCTCCCTTCTCTGAAGGGAAGGTTTTACTCCTGCTTCTCCCTCTCCTGTTAGCATGAAAGCGTATGTTGATCAAAGAACTAATTAAGTGATGACATCACAAGAATCAAGGGAATGAAAGCTGAGTAATTTAAAGCAGAAGGGAATTTTAACCAGAGACCTAACTTTTTAAAGCTGTTTGGTTTATTTGTTTTTAACAACATCTATTTAACTTCAGTGCCTAATGAATACTTTGTAGTAAGGCATCCTTTGTTAAACATTCAACTGGAAAGGAAGGATTCTCGACTGGTCAGGGCACTAGCCTGGGACTTGGGAAACCAATGTTCAAGTCCCTGCTCTGCCACAGACTTCCTGTTTGACCTTGGGCCTCAGTCTATCTAGGCCTCAGTTCCCCCATTTTACAGATGGGTATAATAGTACTCCCTCACCACTCAGTGATGTTACAAGGATAAGTGATGACTCAAAACACAGCGGCAGCTCCTTGTAATGTTTCAGTGTAGACACTACTTACGCAGACGGGAGGGGTTCTCCCATCTGCGTAGGCAATCCAGCTGGCCTAGAGGTGGTAGCTAGATTGATGGAAGAATTTTACACCAGGGGTTAGGTCGGTATAGCTATGTCTCTCACGCATGACCATTTTTCAAACCCCTGAGAGATGTAGTGATTACAATGTAAGTTCCCAGTGTAGACCATACTGCACTCATACAATCCAAGTACCATCGACAGACAGAACACCATAGCCCCAACAACTAAGTCTGAGAACACAATAGACATGCTGTACTACAGCAGAAAAATTCTCCTGCAGAAAGAAAGAAAAATCTTTTCGGGCTGCTTCTCTGACATTTCAGAACCTGTAAAGTCGGGTTTCTTCTAGAACAAAGATTTTCCGTTGAAGAAGTTGAATCCCTAAACCCCACCTCTCCCTCTGCCACTAGAGGAGCCCCTCACATGTGCCAATGGAAGAGGGAACAATAGGCGAGTGTCACATTGGCCACCCGGAGTTAACATGGAAACACGAGCACAAGGAGTTTTCAGCCTCAATCCCCCTCACAGAAACTGTCAAGTCACCCACGAGATACAGATCCACCTCGCCCCGCCCGAGCGCAGCACTGGCTGGGCGTGCCGAGAGGGGGTAGCCGGTCGCACATGTGTATGCCGCGGAAGGCCACCTACCCTAGATCCTCCAACGACTCCAGGATGTCGCTCTCCATGAGCTCGAACTCCATCCTCTGCCCTGGCACCCACCGGCCTGTTTCCTTGCGAGGGACAAAGCTGGCACCTGCACAGCAAAGCAGAGTCAGTCACCAGCGCGCCAGCCCCTTCCCCGGCTACAGCCCCGGGCCCGGGGCGAGGCCACCCCACCCCGCTCAGCTCAGCTGCAGCCCCGGGCCCAGGGGCTCCTCAGCCGCGCCCCCGCTATCGCTCCTGCCCAGGCCGGGGGTCACCCCTGTCAGCTCCCCGCCCCGCCACCCTCCTCCGCGCCTGCCCCCTCCCCTGCCGCACGGGGCTCCCCCGACGCACTCTGCGCAAGCAGCTACCAAGCCGACTGCCGGGTTGGCATGTCAGAGCGAGGGGGGAGGAGGGGAGCAGGCCCCCGGCCTGACCTCTCACCCGGCACCGGGAGCTGCCCTAAGCGGTGCCTAACTCACATCACCGCCTTGTGTTCTTTTAACGTCTCCGCTACTCTCAGTTTCTCTTTCAGTGTGACCGGTGATTTCTTTTTTAATTTCCAATTTTTTGTTTTCCAATAGCAGAAACGGCCCCTGGAAGAAAAATATTTTTATCAGGCAGCGTCTGGCAGCCTGGAGACGAAGGACCCCCTCCTGTAGAACCCACGTTGGAATGTGGAGGGTTCTGGCCGTCTGGAGACAGTGAAATTAAAGAAACGAAAGGATATGGCGCGGGAAAAGGGACAAACTTCAGCAGATAGCGGCCGCGGTCGCCTGCGCCAGAGGGTGCTTGTGCTGGGACTACAAGTCCCATCATGCAAAGCGCTAGGTGGAGCTCAGCGGCCGTTGGATTCCAAATCTGCGCGTTTCGTCATGGCTAAGCGTGCATTCGTTAATAACCCAGGTTGGAAGGAACGCGCGTGGCTCCACTTGCAGCGCAGGCTCCCATGCTCTGCTGGGCTGTCCGGCAGCAGCCAAGGCCAACTGCCTCGTGCTCACTCACCTATCCGCGTCCTGCTGCTCCAGAAAAGAGGACTAATGTCCAGCCCCTCTAATGGGCCAGCCCAGAGTCAGGCTGCTGCAAAATCCTGAGCTGAATGGTCCACTGCCTTCCGCATTCCCCCTGATGCCTTCCCCTTTTGCAATATGAGGGAGAACCTGGCGCACGCTTATCTCGAATGCGTCAGGTTGCAGCCCCTAGTCCAGTTCCTCCAGAGCCTCCTGTTGAGGTTCTGGCTGCACTTTCCCCCACACCTGTTTATATTCTCACACCCTGTGCGTGTCCCCACAAAGTTGTGAACCTCCTCCTGGCCGTGGCCATCTTCTTCAACACCAGGAAGAGGATGCTAGATGAGGGAGTGCTCTGCGACTGTGGGGCTTATTTCCGCTCCTTCCTGGTCTCATGCATCTGAGCAGAGTTCCTCTGGGCGGTATCCGCTGGCTCCCTGGACAGCTTTGAGGAGCAGTGGGCGCTGTCTGGGGTTCTCTGCTCGGTGTCCCCCTCTGCATCCCTAGTTTTGAACCTGTGACCTTCACTCTTGACCCTGTTATTCATTAGTTGTCCCCCACTTTCAGTTGGTTCATAAGTCTAGTGGTCCCACCCACAGGGCTGGGGGAGGGGCCTTTAGACCTGGGGGGGGGGCACCTCCCAGGATTTCCAATAAGGTCTTCCCCATTCCCACCCTTCCAGGGGATGACCTGCTGCCAATCAAAGTCTCTGTCTCTGCTGAGGGGCTGCTGGGCTTCTCAACACCTCCATAGGCAGTGCTCCCTACTAAAGGAATGGGAGCTGGCTAGCTACCAAGCAGTTTTCTCTTGCAACTTTTCTAGCTCCCAACACTGCCAGATCTCCTGCTCCCCATCCCAGGGTTAAGGAGACTCTCCAGATTTTTGAGATCAAATGGTGAAGAGGCCCTTCCCCTCAGACTCGTAAAATGGAGGCAGGATGTTTGCAATAAAATGCAGTTGCAGGCTTGTGTGACGAATTTAAGCTGGTGGGGAGTGGGGGTTGGAGATAGAATGAAACTCTGGGGTCTCCCTCCTTTTTCTCTATGTAGATTTATGCAAACCAATCATGTTTCCCTGTGAGGATGTTGGCAGGTGTGTGTGGAGGTTAGAGACTGCCCTGTTGCCAGGAAGCGGGAGTGAAGAATCTTGGAGTCAAGCCCATTAACACAATGTTAAACTGGATTAGTCCCTGTCCACAATAGTTGCAAAGCCCTGTTGAACATCATATTAGTTAACATGACTCTTTAAGATATTGAACAGGAGGTGTCATTTCAGAAAAATTCTGTGGGGAAGGGACAAACATGTGCCAGCATATAGTGTTATGGGTGGTTACATGGTATCCTGGAGTCTGGGAATCAAAAAGTGAAAGTTATAATAGTATATAGACCTATAAAAAGTAGGGGGACCCCAAACCATGGGAAAGGGCCCTTGCCCTATAGCAAATTACACTGCTGTTGTTAAACAGAACTCTGCAACCAGTGCAAATGGAGACAAACTGTTTAACATTTGTTAACATTTTTCAAGGTCATGTTTTAACACGACCTATTTTTTAGTCAAGGTAAATCTTGTGAGAAGGGCAGGTTCTGAGTGGTTCCTGCCAACATCCTCAAAGGGGAAACTATGTATGTGCATAAAGGTATAGAAAGAGAAGGAGGAAGTATAAAGGAGTAAGGACCTGTAGGGGAGAGAAGAATTCCCTCTGCTGGTTCTGGTACTGCTAGGCTGTGTTGCCGCCCCAGGACAGAGATCCAGGGTCCTGCAGGCAGTCCTGCAGAGTCCATGAATCCCAAAAGGGTGGCTTGTGGAGAAGACAACAATATTAGGTGGTAAAAAACAAAGCCATGTTGGTACTGTGGTGCATGTGCATGAATAAACGACAACGTGTTTTCTCTCTATTGTATTTGGTGGTTTTCAGGAGCTGCAGACTGACTGGTCCACAGAAAGAGAATGTTATTCCTATTTCTTGTAATAAAAATGATAAGTGTTTGTTATTTTGCAATGAAAAAACCTTACTGTACATTAGCTGCTTTGTGGCTGTGTGGGGGTTGGTGTGTCTGGAACAGTGATGAGCTTGGCAGAATACTGTATAGAGCCAAGTTCCACCTAGTCTGCTCTGCAGGTGAATTTACTGAGACGAGCTTAGCCCTTCAAGATGGGTGCTCTTGTGACCTACATAGAAATGAGTGATCTTGAGCTCATCCAGTCCCTTTCAGAAGCAGCACTAAAGAGGGAAGCTGGCAAGAAAGCTTTGTCTTCTGTGGAACTAAGCTAACCAGATGAGGATTCACTCGGATCTTAGTTACTGAAGAGCTAAATATCCCTGAAGTGTGGTGTAGCCAGCTATTTGGGGTTGTGGATGTGTTGTGAGGACTCTGTGTCTCCCTTTCTCAAGAGCTGATTGGCTGGTTATAGGAATGATCATTTGCAGGGCACTGTTTTAATTGTAATCTGTCCAGTGTAGATGTGCAAGTCCCCAAGTTTACCTGCTGCTATTTTTCCATGCCCAGAGGACATTTCACATCCCAGGCCTAACTACTAAAAACAAAACAAAACAAAACATATCTAAAAGGACAGATTTAGAAACACAGAAGTGAGGTTCCCATGGAGTAATCTAACTGTGGGACAGGGCACTTGGCCAGGCTCCTTCTAGAAACAGAATTGGAAAGCGTATATTTGGTTAATAGAGTTCTTGCATTATGTTCTCTAAGTTAGGAGCCCAAATACCTTTGCGGATCTGGGCCTTAGTACTTTGCCTCTGTTGTGGTAGGCTCAGTAGCCACAGTCCAGCCTCTTAGATTAAGGTGTGGCAACATGGAGACTTACAGCACACTAGCCTGATGTGCACTAACTAGCCATGTGGATCCAGGTACCGTGCACTAAAAGTTCTGTGCACTTTGACATATTGCTGTTTGTATGTGAAAGCACACTTCAGAACATCTAGTGCAGGGGCGGGCAAACTTTTTGGCCTGCTTTTTGGCCTGAGGGACGCATCAGGTTTCGGAAATTGTATGGAGGGCCGGTTAGGGAAGGGGGTCGTGGGCTGCCTCCCCCCCCCCCCCCCCACCCCCCGGCTCCCCCCCCCCCCCCCCTCCCCCCCCCCCCCGGGACTCCTGCCCCATCCAACCCCCCCTGTTCCCTGACGGTCCCCCCGGGACTCCTGTCCCATTCACCCCCCCGTCCCCTGACCGCCCCTGGAACTCCTGCCCAACTGCCCCCCGCCAGCCCAACCAACCCCTCCTCTCATTCCTGACTGCCCCCTGGGAATCCCTGCCCCCTGGGAACCTCTGTTCCCCACCCACTGACCACCCCAAATCCTATCCACACCCCTGCTCCCTGACCATCCCCCCGAACTCCCCTGCCCTCTATCCAACCTCTCCTGCCTCCCGCTCCCTGCCCCCTTACCGCGATGCACGGAGCACCGGTGGCTGGCAGTGCTACAGCTGCTCCATCCGACTAGAGCCGGCCACGCCATCGCCACTGTGCAGCACAGAGCACCGGGTCAGGCCGGGCTCTGCAGTTGTGCTGCCCCAGGAGCTCACAGCCCCGTTGGCCAGAGCATTGCGCCGGCGGTGGAGCAAGCTGAGGCTGTGGGAAAGGGGGAACAGGGGGGGAGGGGACTAGCCTCCTGGGCCAGGAGCTCAGGGGCCGGGCAGGAGGGTCCCGCAGGCCGGATGTGGCCCATGGGCCTTAGTTTGCCCACCTCTGTTCTAGTGCATGGTAGCTGGGTCCACACAGCCTGTTAGTGCATGTTGGACTAGCATGCTGTAGATTTACACCTTGGCTTGCCATGCACTACATCTTCATTTGGACATGCCCTTACGCTTCAGAGAGTTTTGGACAGCTGAGGTTGACAATGGTTTGTCAGGCCTAAGGATAAACATTTTTCAATGATTGCTTCACCTTCTATCTAATTTTCATGGACCAAAGCCTTGGCCCACTGGAGTCAATGGGAGCATTGCCATTGATTTCAGTAGGGCCAGAATTTGGTCCTATAACAGTAAAGAACAGAAATTTAGGGCTTATCTCAATACAGCTGCATTCCTAGGGAAATAAACTTCAACTGCATTTCTCAGCCTTTTTAGGTTGATGGCCTATTATTCAAAGTCAAATATTTTTTGATCTCCCTACATGTACTGTAAAAGTAACAGTAATAAATGTATCATTGATAATGATATATCTCTATAATACAAACTACTATATTTGATCTCACACACTTTGAAGGCTTTTGTAATCCCAGTTATTTTCTTTGCTTTAGATTTGTAATAATTTTTTCAGTGCCTCACAATCCCTGATTGCCTTTTAAAACCCATCAGCTGAGAAACACTGACCTATACCAGTACAAGCACTGTTATAGCTGTGTCCACAGTAGGAAGTTGTACCGATTTAACTATATTTGTTTCTAAATCAGTTTAAAGTTATATGAAAACTGTAGGATAGGTCTAGGGATGGAGAGAGGTATCTGAACATGACTGGATGGCCTTTGAAACACAGGGATCTGGAAATAATCTTTAGCCATGAGCCCTGTACCAGTGAGAGGTGGTACTTCCTGTCAGTATAATTCATTACATTTCCCTTTACCAGTAAAACATCCAATTCCCTTACTCAGGCTGGATTGGGACACTTCATATGTCTGAGGATTGAGGTTCAGCCCTATACAGTATGTAGAATAAAGACAAAGGGGATGTAATGTACACAGCTGGAAATAGGGGTAACTCATATGTAGAGGAGACAGGAGGTACTGCAGTAGGAAAAGCAATTAAGAGTGAATATGAAAAAGTAGGGGAGACTCAGTTCTTACTGTTGGGAGTTCCTTTTCCTGCTACACCACCCTCTCCATTTACACAAATTTAAACACACCCAAACGTATAATCATTTAGTTCACGTATCTGTTTGGCCTGGAGAAGGAAGGTTTGGCTTCTGTAAAGGATCCAAAGTTAGTGAACTGTTAGAAAATCTCTATTGGTCTAATTGGTGCCAGCAAAACATCTCCAAGAACTGAGCTGACCCCTATAGTCCAAATACTAATTTGGGTGTCTGCTTTGAGATTTCTTTGGTTACTGCTGTTCAATTGTTTCGATGACTGGGTGGTAGTAGCATGCTGTTTCAGTCTATGAGCACAAGGATGCGGCAGCACAGATACTATTTCTAATCTGTCCTTTGAGCCTATAGCATTGGTATGGGATTAGCCAAGGTTATTTTTACAGCATCTGTCTGGTGGTTTACAACTACAATTTGGTTTTTGTCCTACAGCTCTTACCCTCTTAAGTAACATCCATTGTCCTACAACACTATTCCTTCTGGTAGTAGCATACACTCAGATTGTCAGTTTGCAGGGGAGTTGGGACTGTTAATAAGCTGTATACACTATCCCCGTCTCCAATGTACTGGTAACTGGACAGAGACCTGCAGTTCATTTCACACAGACCACCAAAACGCTGGTGGATTATTTCTAGGGAAATGTCAGTGTTGGAGCTAGTGTCCATCTAATCGGTTATGCTTGCAACCACAAATCTTTCCCCCTTCCTTTTATCCAGTGCTCCAGCTTTAAGATTGACTGACTTTTCCTCAGGATCACTAATGAGCTTCTTTGAGTTAAAGTGAAGGGGTATTTCTCAGTTCTTGCTCAATCTGTTCCCTTAGATCACTTCTCACTCTTCCCTCCCTAGTTCTTTGTACTCTGATTTTTCATCCTACCGAGCTGACTACTAACTCACTGTCTCCTGTGGCAGTTCACCATGGTGCTATGTCCTGCAGCTGTCGTCACTGCTCAATACAGGTTCTGTCCTTATTCCTGTATTTTCTTCCCCAAGACTGAATTCTAGTCACAGCTCTGTCAATGACAGAGACTTTTGGCAATGGGCCATTGCTTCTTGGGGCTTCAGTTTCCACAGCTGCATTATGGGGTTAGCAACACCCACCTGTGTAAAAAGTTTGAAGTACTACCGTGAGTGCTAAGTATTACCATATTTTTCTTAGGTGACTAACTGCTATGGTTTCTTCTATGTAGAGGATTCCCCAGTATTCTGTTTGGCCCCAGCCTTCCCCTGCCAGTTTCACATCTCTTCCTCTGTCTCTTTCTCAAATTCAGTCTCCAGAACTGAGCTCAACTTGTCTCTCACTGCCTCCCTTCTAATATTTGAGCAACTGCTGTCCCCTCTGCTCAGAAGTTTGCTATTTCATGTTCTCTTCCATCTTCCTCCAAATCCCCTACTCACTTCTTCCAGGACTCCTTTCACCAGTGATTTCTTTACATCCTTTTTTACATTTCCTTTGTCTGTATTAACAGTACTTAAATACAGGGTCCTACATACATCATGATTCCGAGGCTACTGTATGCATCTACCCCTTGCATCAGAATCACTATCTGGAATCTAAGCAGTAGTTTTGAAATGGTTCTAGACCCTTTTGGTTGCAAAGAAATCACTGAAACTATAAAGCAAGTGTAACCAAGAAAGGGATATCTGACTGAGTTTGCAGGTAGTCTGAAACAACCATTCTGAGATGTGTGAACTGCCCCAGCTGTTATCAATTATGTCATCCACAGTTGTTTTAAAGTGACAGCAACTTCAATGTCAACATTAACTGTTTCACTACTGATCATTTTAACAGACATCCAGCTACTGTGCTTATCTCACAATCCTAAACAGCCTCCCTGGTGCCACAAGTGCCAACTATGAAATGCTCCTACACTGCCGCACATTTTAACACCCCAACTGTGGTCACAAGGAATAGCAAAATAAATCACACAAGGGGACATGATGTAGTGGTTCTTACTACTACTTCTAGTCTTGGTCTCATATGGGATTGGCTCTTCAAGTCCTTCTCTATTCCACTCTGTCTTAAAGCATCGATCCAGTTTTACCCTACAAAACTATTCCATCTGGTAGTAGCATAAACTCAGATTGTCAGCTTGCACCTCCACTTCTCCCTCCAGTCCCTGCTGCTTCCCTCATCACCACTGCCCCATCCCTCCTGCTTCCCCCACCCCATCTCCTCCACAAACTCTCCTTGTAAGGTTCTCATTTCTCTTGGACTCCAGCCTATAGACAATCTCCCTACGTAACAAGTTAAGCTGCTGCCTTTAACACAGCTAGGCAGCAGAAGGTGCAGCAGAGATGTTTCTTTACTTGGGGACCCGCTTTTTCTGTGAATGAGGCTTCTCCTGTGTTCTGATTTGCGCCAAAATCAAAAGGGTTGTGCCTGTTGATACCTAGAACATTCCCTGAAGTTTTGGAATTAATTTGATGTGGCATACCAATGTTATCCCATTACAAAAAAAGAGAAATATCATGAGAGTATACTACGCCCCACATCAGAACTCCCACTGCTGTAAGTGGGAAGTTTACACAAAGATCCAGGGTAAAATATGGCCTTTAGTTAGCAATTATATTTTTCCATTATCAGTATTATACCTTTTTACCAATTTCAACATCACTTAACTTCAGGACTACTACTATTTCTGCCTCATGTTTCTCTTCCATCACTAGCCTTGTCTCTTCTGTTCTTCCTTATGCACTTACCTTCCCTGCAGCAGCTCTCAATTCCCACCTTTAGGGCATCACTCCTATCCCATTCCATCTGGTAAAGTGATCAGCAAGTAAATAATGCTTAAATTATCATCAGTAAGTTTTACAGCCAGCACCTGCTATGATTAATGAGATAGGACAGTTTACATCTCACTGCTATTGTCTCAGACTGCCTGCAGATTCAGGAATAAATCTCTGCGTTGGTCTATGCTCCATTCACATTAGGACGCTTATTTTTGCAACAATGAAGGCTAGAAACTTACTGTTCTTTTTAAATACATGAAAACTGAAATTCTGCACAACCTAAATTGTCTGGGGGTCCACAACAACATCAGGCAAGCCAGATACTGGACATCACTGATGAAAAAGGATATATTGGGTCTTCACCACATGATCTACAAGCACATGACACATGCAGCAAAGACAGCAGAAGCCACTTGCTACAGATGGGCGAGCAGCTGTTGCTGTTTGAGCCCATCACTGGATTACTCCAATATTAACCAGATAGAAAGGACTTCAGTGCTTCTGTGGTCACATTTAGCCAGTCCTCAACTTTTGAAGTGACAAATTAACAAAGAAGTCAGGGAAATTCACCATCTGTGGAGCAGAAGCAGGCACAATCTTGGCAATTCAATATGTAGACTATATAGAGTGGCAAAGAGGAGTGAGTATGGCTGGTGCCCAGGTGTTACTTCAGAGGACATTTGTTTTCCAAAATGAGAATCATTTCTGCCATCCAGCAAAGGCAAGTGAGATCAGCTATTTCTTCTCACAGCAGTACTAGCCCAACTTGCATTATATATACACATGATATAAGGCAAGCTCCTATGCAATATTTTCTGGGATAATTAACACCTATGATAAATCTACTTAATAAAAAAGTCCTCTCCTTGGGTTTGTTTCTGTTTTTTTATGTGCTTGCCAGCCACAGATTAAGATGCTTTCGTTACAAGACATTTTTCTTGGTGGAAAGCAGCAACATCCCCCTCAGAAGCAGGTGAAATAACCTCCTGCAAGTGCTTTGAGCACCTAAAAAAAGCAACTTACAAAGGAATTTAAGAGTAGTTGTCAGTTTCATGCAGCTTGGAAAATACCCAAGAAGTGCGGAAAGGTAAGAATTTAAAATGCCCTGCCCCCTGCCACCACCAGTCCTTCCACGGCATACATACACACCATTGTCAAATTCTGTTCAGCACACAAGCAAAGGTGCTGGGAGGCAATAGGAGTGAGGCAGTTTTTGCATCCTCCAGCCCCTAAAACAGACAATTTTTAATATTCCTATAAAATAACCTGCATTAAATAAAAGTTTTTAAAAATCCTTCACTGAAAATAGGATTTAATAAACAGCACACAAGGTCCAGAGTCATTTCACATTAACTGTTTAATATTTACTATATTACTTAATAGCAGAAAGAGCAGTGTCCACATATACACACCATTCTAGGGTGCCATCAAAAGAACAAACATACACACAAGTAGGTCATGGACAGCACATCTGAAGACTTGCGGGTAAAAGCCTCAGTGCTGATTAATAGGCTCCATTTTTACAGCAGTGTTTTAAGCCAGCCTGAGACCTTGTGCCCCAATGTGCATTCTCATCTGAGAGAAAGAGAAAATAAGAAAAGGAACTGTATAAAGCATGCAATTCTATACCCACCTTCTCATAGGATTCCAGCAATCAAACAGCTCCAGATAACATTTGTATCACTCCTGTGGAAATTAACCAAAAGCCAAGAAGGGGAAAGGGGAAAAGCCAGAGAAATGCAAACTGGGTTGTCATCCCAGACCCATGTGAGGAGTACTTAAGTCTACACCAGTCACAACCCTGTGGTGCCCTTTACTTTTCTTCCCAGCCCACATCAAAACCGTCTGGCATAGTTCTCTTGATGCCATCTGGAAAAAGGCAGGTGGGCTCAGGGCAGAATGAAAACAGCTGAACAAATTGATCTAGACACAATCATGGATTGTGCTAATATCAGTAAACAGGCAACTGGTTGACCATTGGGATAAGGGTCACTAGGGAAAATAAGAAACTCTGGACTCGTCCCTTATGCTACTTAAGCTGGAATGCTAACCCTCGGGTCTCTTTACAAACCTGAGACAGGATATAGTCCCTTGTGTCCTTCCGGGGATCTGGAATGGGGATCAGCAGCGACAGGAGCTGTAGGGGGTCATTTTGTACCTAAGAACACAATAATAACATCTAGCTCTTATAAAGAATTGTTATATTAGAATAGACCAGTTGTCTAGTTGTGTATCCTGTTTCCAAGTGGCCAATGTATGACGCTTCCAAGGAAGGCGTAATCCCCACATAACACACCAAACTATGACATACTATAGTAGATGAGATGTGGGATTCCTTCCTGACCTCAGTGGACCAGTTTATGTCACGAAGCATACAGGCTGACCCTTGTAATTTTCTCCTAGATGATGTGACTACGGATGCAATCAAGCAAGCGCCACAGGTTAATTAGACAATGTATAAATATTAAAATCAATTTAAAATGTTGTTATTCAATTACTTAAGGGCAACGTAGTTCTTGTATAGTGGAAAATGGCAATAAGAACACTTATTAAGTATAAATGAATTGGCTGGAGAGTACCTATTTCCTTTTATTCTCCAAATTAAGTAGTCCTAGTCACCTATCCCTCAGCTCTCCTCCCATGGGAATCCTCTCCAATCATTTTGCCTTTCAATTTCTGCTCTTCCCCATTTGAGTTTAGATAACCAGAACCAACAGAGATATCAAGATGACACCAGCACCATCTATTTATGTAACAGCTGTAATATGGATTTGCCATCATCTCTATCTCATGATAGAGCCTAACATTTTATTCTATTACTGCATGACTGTGTATTTTGTTCTGTTCAGGTTCTTATACCACACTCATAGTATCTAAGTGACTTCCAGTGCACTGTGTCTACTCCATGGCTCTCAAAGGCAGCTGCTTTAAGGAGAAAATTTGCATTTAAAAGACCTAAAAATGTGTTCTCTGAGCTACAGTGTGCAACTTTCAATCTGAAGTGTCTTGAATCAGCCTAGTATGGTGACTACTTCCCACCACTTCCCCTGAAGCAGCTCTGGTGCATGTTTTCCTTGCTACTGCTACTCAGCAGCTCCCTACTAGCTTCCTGCTGCATCCCAGAGGAAAAAAAACATCTGGCTGCTCCATTACCTGTTTCCCTGATGACTATGGGACCTCCAAGAGCAGAAGAGGAGTTTGACTAGCTCTAGCTGAGTCTAGGGGAGTACCTAGCACAGGTCAGCACCCATCTCCCACAAAAGCACCAGGGCAGCTGAGGAGAGATGGGTGGAGGTGGGGACTAAACCAGCCACCAAATATGGCTTCTGGATTCTGTGCTGCAGCTCTAGTACAGGTTACAGCAGCTTGAGGGCTGCTCTAACTTGCACCAGCTATGAGCCACAATGGAGATAGCAGGAATTCAACATGAGGCCCAGAAGGGAGCTATATCATCTCTGGGGCTGCTGGGTTCTCATGGGTGGTTTCTGCTGCCTTTGTGCTATCGGAGTAGTGCAAAGAGGGTGGCACACGATAAAGATTCTGCCTCAGAGTACTGGTTTTAGCCTTCACCTTTTTGAAATGTTTGGCCCTCAAGATGAAAACACTGGACACCATTGCGTTAAGTGCTGGACTAGTACCTATTCCATGCTTCTTTCTTTTGCTTTTTCTCTCCCCAGGGCAAAACACTAAATTATTTATGATGTGCTAAGTGTACATATTTGCTAAAATACACCTAGATTTTTTTTTGTGAGGTTACCATTAATTCAGAACTCATCAGTGTATATGAGAAGTTTAAATTGTTTCTTTTAACATGCCTTATGTTGCACTGGTCTACATGGAATTTCATGAGTTGCCAGATTACCTGGCTTTGATTGGTACTTCTGAAGTTCCTCAACACTCCTGAGGCTTGAGGAACTTAACTAGTACCTCACTGGCATATTTTGCCACCTCTCTATTCACCCTTAATTTCCAAATAATTAATATATTAAACACCAGTCCTAGAACTTATCTGTGAGGTTTCCTTTAAGCCCTTTCCATGCTGAAAACCGGACAATTATTCCCTCTTTTTGCCTAACCCTTAACTATTTTTTAATCTATACCAAAACCTTACGGCTCAGCTCTCTACCTACTTACCTTTATCCCTTAAACACAAATGTGGTCAGGAAGAATTCACGTCTGAAGATGGTTGACAGGCATTTTTTCAAAAGCTTTTTAAAAGTTTAAATAATTTTTTTTGTCATTATTTAGTTAACCCTTTCAAAGAACTGCAAGAGGTTAGAGACAAGATTTATCCTTAGAAGAGATGTACTGGTTTGTCCTCTTGTATTGTGTTATATCAAGAAAGTCAAACTTAATTTAACAAAATAATCCAAGTCATTTCAGATCATTTGAAAGGGGTTACCTCTTCCCACATGCATTGCTAGATGTTATAGATGTCCAATACTAGGCTCACTGATAAGCGCTAAGAATAAAGCCAGCAGGTTTCATGTGGAATTCCCTTGTTACATTGCAGTTTAGGAAGGCCCCATTGATTTTGCAGTAAATTTGATCTAAATTCACTGCAGTAAGGGCTCTTCATTTCTGCTGCACTCCAGTATAGCACAATGAAACATGCAGCTTCTTGTATCATTCAAACATTGCTCTTTGAATTTACAAGAAGCTTGTGTCTGAAAGGGATTTTTTTGCGTATTCAATATTATTCATTCCAGAGAGCGTTACTTATTCCACCTTAGCAGCAGCTGAATAGAAGCAACAACTTTATAAGATAAAATGAAAGGCAACTTTCCACTTCATATAAAATGTTCAGACAGCCATCTCAGGGAGGAGAAGTAACCGAGTATGGCACCACTCAGCCACCACACACAAACAGAACCCCTCTCAAGCTTAACCCTACTCCTGAAATTCTAGAGTCAAGAATCCAAAGTCAAAGTCAGAGAATTAGAGCCCTAGAAGCAGAGGGGACCAGTACAGTAGATAACCCATAAAATGTATTTATCTGTAAACCACAGCAAAAACAAAAAACAAAAACAAAAACATATGCCATTTCACAAAAGTGAAGGGACCCATACAAACTCCCTGCCGCCCCCCAAATATCCTCATCCTGCTCTTGAACACCTCCTGCTCTCCCACTGCTACTTATCCCAATGTCTCTGTCAGTACACCTCAATCCTAACACCCTATTCCAATCCAAGCACACTGAACAAAGACGGTCAGTTGTGCCACGCTCTGGGATGAATATTTGCTAGGGAGTACAGTAAGGAAAAAAAATCATTTCACATGTAGTTTAAATCAGGTTTCAACTTCTGGAGAAAAATATTGTGGCAGCAGTTCTCAAATTATGGTTTATAAAGGGTTCTTGCTTTCAGCTTGTGCTAGCTGCTCATTTACAGTGCCTCCTATAGGCAAACAGGCTCCTCACTACAGAACACTGATGCTTGTAGAAGCAGCTGGGGAGAGAGGAAATGAAAAGAAAAAGGAAGGCAGGATTAAAATTACTTCTTCTAAAAAAAATGTAATTTGGTATTTACTAATTCACCAAGTACACTACTTGCAACAGGGATATTGTGGTGCAGAATGGGGATGGTATGGAGTGGGAAACTGTTCATTAAATTCTCATACTTTAGTGATCCATATGATGACAGACTTTGAAAACCTCTGGACTAGGGCAGTAACCAAAAAGTGCCACTGAACTCCAATGCAGTGTTTTTGACCCAGAAGGGTGAAGGCTAAGCCCCCAGAAACGTGGAGAGTAAACATCACCCTCATTATGTTCAAAGTCACCATTAATATTCTGAAGCTAATCCTCCCCCTCACCTCCAGCCCCCGCAAAGTCTGAACTCCGTATCAAGCTGGCAAGAAAATGGATTTCTCCTTCCCACTGGAGATTTCAAAAAAAGATACCAGGGAATAGGATACTTTTCTGAAGAAACTGGTACAAAGAAAGGAGGAAAAATAACATCTACTGACAATTACAAGCAGTTAAATTCAGATCATATATCATTGGAGGATCAGAAGCTAATACAGAAGGGAGACTGAATCCCAAGACAAGAGCACACAACTCAAACAAAACCCAAACACAACTCTGAAAGGGTACCTCCTCTATGATGTATGAAAACGACTTGTACAGTCTCTCTCCCTCTGCCCCAGCTTGTGTTTTAATAATAGCAGGAATGCATAATATTGTCTTCTTTGGTTTTGTGTTGGGAGGTATTTTCGGAAGTGAGCAATCACAACAGATATAACATTTTAATTGAGGAGGAGAGGGTGATGACTCTAACAAAGGCTTCCTGTATTCAAAATGGTAAATGCTTAAGTGCCAATAAAAAATAGTTTTAGGAAGTCTGACTAAAAATTCTTTCCCCTAACAGCTTAATTTTCACTATCTTGCTGCTTCTTGTGATGTCACGATTTACACTAGCTCTCCAGTTTTTCAGCCTAGATGGGACCTAAATTTCTCTCATAAAAAATAAAGCAAAAATTTCTGAAAAAAAAAATTCATGCTTTTACATGCATTTTTTTAAAAAGCAAAATGGGCACCGGTTCATTTTTTCCTTTGTAAGTCCACTTTTAAGAATAAAGAGTTACAGGTTGGTGTGGAGTAAAACAAGAAATATGAAATGGTAAGTCGCTGCTCCTTTCTGCTAACCTGGCATAATTCAGAACTTGATCAATTTCCCACTGAAGTCAACTGGAGTCTTTCTGCTGATTTCAATGGGAATTAGATCAGGCCTTTACTGGTCAGGCTAAGTGGTGGACATAAGACAGTTACCTTTTCCGTAATTGGTGTTCTTCGAGATGTGTTGCTCATGTCTATTCCACAACAGGTGTGCGTGCTCACCACATGCACCGGTGCTGGACGTTTTTCCCCTAGCAGTACCGTAGGGAAGTGCTCTAGCGACCCCTGGAGTGGCGCCTCCATGGTGTGGTATAAGAGGCGATGGGCACTCCCCTCACCCTCAGTTCCTTCTTGCCAGACAACTCCGACAGAGGTGAAGGAGGGCAGGATGTGGAACAGACATGAGCAACACATCTCGAAGAACACCAGTTACAGAAAAGATAAGTGTCTTTTCTTCTTCGAGTGAGTGCTCATGTGTATTCCACAATAGGTGATTCCAAGCTATATCTGTTAGAGGTGGGAAGTTCACAAACTCTTAGGACGGCGAATGGCCCTTTCGAACCTGGCGTCCTCCCTGGTCTGGGAGGTGAACGTGTGAACTGAAGACCACGTGGCAGCCCTACAAATGTCCTGAATGGGGACATAGACCAAAAAGGCGGCTGACGAAGCCTGCGCCCTAGTTGAGTGCACCTTCACAATTGGTGGCAGAGGGATTCCCGACAGGTCATAACAGGTACAGCTGCATGACGTGATCCAGTTGGAGAGCCGCTGAGTGAAGATCGGCTGACCTTTCATGCACTTAGCCAAGGCGATGAACAGTTGCAAGGACTTTCTGAACGGCTTAGTCCATTCCAGGTAAAAAGCCACAGCCATATATCCCGCGTTTAGAGGCGTCGCGCCTCACTGGACGCATGGCACTTGGGGCAGAGGACCGGCAGAAAAATGTCCTGACCCATGTGAAAGGCAGACACCACCTTTGGGAGGAACGAAGGGTGTGGGTGGAGCTGGACCTTATCTTTATGAAACACCGTGTATGGGGGCTCGGAGGTCAGGGCTGAGTTCCTGACTCAGCCAACATGATCGCAACCAGGAAGGCCACCTTCCACGAGTGTGACCAGGAGCACATGCCTAGTGGCTCAAACGGAGGCCCCGTGAGACAGGCCAACACCAGGTTTAGGTGCCACTGCGGGACTGGGGGCCTAACATACAGGAAGAGACGATCCAACCCCTTAAGGAATTGGCCAGTCATAGCATAGGAGAATACTGTGTGGCCCTGCAACGGCAGATGGAAGGCTGATATGGCCGCCAGGTGCACCTTGACAGACAATGGCGCCAGACCCTGGGCTCTAAGTGAAGGACGTAGTCCAGAATAAACTGGATTGGGGCAGCCACTGGGGAAACGCCCCCCTCGTCCGCCCAGCTGAAAAACCGAGACCACTTTGCCAAGTAGGCTTGGCGTGTGGAGGGCCGCCTTGCTTTCGAGGAGGAAGTGCTGGACCCCTTGTGAGCATGTCCTTTCCTCCCTACCTAACCACTGAGTAGCCATGCTGTGAGGTGGAGTGCTGCTAGGTTGGGGTGGAGGTGGCGGCCCTGGTCCTGGGAGAGCAGGTCTGTGCGGGACAGCAACAGCCACGTGGGGCGACCGCCAGGCCCCTGAGGGTCCAATACCAATGCTGCCTGGGCCAGGCTGGTGCAATCAGAAGGACCTGGGCCTTGTCCATCTTTATCTTTTCCAGGACCTTGCTTATCAGCGGGAATGGGGAAAGGCATAGAGAAACTGGCTTGACCAGGACAGGAGGAAGGCATAGGAGATAGTGCCCCATCCCGGCGCCCTCCCCCCCAGAGCAGAACCGGGGACAGCGATGGTTCTGCTGAGTCACGAACAGGTCCACCTGGGGAGTGCCCCACACTTGGAAAAGTCTGTGCACCACCTCTGGGTGGAGAGACCACTTGTGCTGAGAGGAGAAGTCCCTGCTCAAGAGATCCGCCCGCACATTCCAGGCGCCCGGCAGATGGAAGGCCTATAGGCAGATGTCATGGGCTATACGAAAATTTCATAGCCTGAGGGCTTCGCGGCAGAGGGCAGAGAATTGGGTCCCACCTTGCCTGTTGATGTAGAACATTGAGGCCGTGTTGTCCGTGAGGACCCTGACCACCCAGCCCTCCAGGTGCGAGCGGAAGGCCATGCACGCCAGCCATACCGCCCTGAGCTTCTTGATGTTTATGTGGAGGGTCAGATCCTGAGCAGACCACAGACCTTGGGTCTGAACATTCCCCACATGGACTCCCCATCCCAGGTCTGTCGCGTTGGATACCAGTTCCTGCAAGGGAGCCCAGCTCCTGAACGGGACCCCTTGGAGAATGTTTCTCGGGGAGGACCACCACCGTAGGGAGGTGATCAGTGGCTTGGACACCGTGAGGATTTTGTCCATCCTGTCCCTGGCCTGGGAGAACTCCGAGGTCAACCAGAGCTGGAGGGGCCTCATCCTGAGTTTGGTGTGATGGACCACATACATGCACGCCGACATGTGACCCAAGAACTGGAGGCACACTCTGGAAACCTTGTGACCCGTGTTGATGAGCCCCTTCAGAGTCTCAAACCTGTCCAGTGGGAGGGAGGCTCTGGCCGACGAGGCACCCAGGACTGCCCTGATAAACTCTAACATGGACTTAGTGTTGTTTACCAATAGGCCCAAAGTGGTGCACGTGGACAGAAGGAGCTCCACGTGATCCCGCGCCTGCAACCAGTAGCTGCCCTTGACCAACCAGTCGTCCAAATAGGGGAAGATCTGGACTCCCCAGCACCTCAAATAGGCCACCACCACCAACATACACTTCATGAATACCCTGGGGGTAGTGGACAGGCCAAACGGGAGGACCATAAATTGGTAGTGTTCCTGCCCCACCATGAAACGGAGGAAGCATCTGTGCCCCTCGAATATATGAATGTGGAAGTACGCATCCTGCAGATACAGGGAGGCCAGGGAGACGATGCGGAGCTTTACCATGTACTGGTTCAGGCCTTGCAGGTCCAAGATGGGCCTGAGTCCTACTTTGGCCTTCGGGATAAGGAAATAGTGGAGTAGTACCCCTTGTCTTTGAACTCCCCCAGTACCGCTTCCACCGCTCCTAGGCACAGGAGCCGCCCCACCTCCTGCTCGAGCAGAGCCTCATGCGAGGGGTCCCCCAGGAGGGACGGGGGCGGGAGGTGGTTGGGCAGGGAGGAAGTAAACTGGAGAGTGTAGGCCTGGGAGATGGTCTTGAGGATCCATCGGCCTGAGGTCAGCCACGACCACTCCGGGAGGAAAGCACACAACTGATTGGAGAAGGGAAGCTTTATTGAGGGTGGATCCCTGATGAGAACTGGCATGGTGCCCCTGGGCATCCTGTCAAAACCGCCTTTTCCCCGCTTGCTTGCCCTTGGAGGACCCAGGCTGGGGAGCAGACCGACACTGCCTTTGTGGGCACCTCTTATAGTCCCGCGACTTCTTATAAGCAGTCTTGTATTTTGACTGGGTGGCCTGAGTGGGAGTCTGCTGTGGCTTGAACTTAGGTTTAGCCAGAGCCGGAACATAGAGACCCAGAGTCTGGAGAGTTGTGCGGGAGTCTTTCAGGCCATGCAGCTTTGTATCCGTTTGTTCTGCAAACAGAGCTTTGCGGTCAAACGGAAGGTCCTGCAGAGAGGTCTGGGCCTCGCTGGACAGCCCAGAGAGCAGGAGCCCTGACGCCCTTCTCATGGACATCGTGGAGGCCATGGACCACGTGGCATGTCCGCTGCATCCGAAGCTGCCTGCAGGGTTGCCCTGGCAGCCGCTGTGCCCTCCTCCACCAGCGCTTTGAACTCCTTCCTGTCATGCTCCCGGAAGGAGTAGTCGAAGTTGAGCAGGGAACCCCACAGACTGAACTCATATTGGCCCAGGAGAGCCTGGTGGTTTGCCACCCATAACTGGAAGCTCAAGGATGAATAAATTTTTCTTCCAAATGAGTCCAGCCTCCTTGAATCTTTATTTTTCAGGGTAGGGGCTGGTTGGCCCTGCCATTCCCTGTGGTTGACCAATTTTACCACCAGGGAGTTAGGAGCAGGGTGGGTTATAAGTATTCATGCCCCTTGGCGGGTACAAAATACTTGCGTTCCGCGCTCTTAGAGATGGGGGCCAATGAGGCCAGGGCTTGCCACAGGGCATTTGAAATTTTTGCCACCCCTTCGTGGAGAGGCAAGGCCACCCTGACTGGTGCCAAGGAGGACAGTACATTAAACAGGGAGTCCAAGGGCTCCTCCATCTCCTCTGTTTGGAGGTGGAGGATTGATGCCACCCTTTTTAAGAGCTCTTCAGTGGACCCTAAAGTCCTCCTGCGGGACAGAGAGGCCGTAATCGCCTCATCCAGGGAAGGTGAGGAGGCCGGAGCGGTACTTTGTGTCCACCGGCACAAGAGGGTCCACCACCTGGTCGGTCTCTGGGCATGGTGTGGAGGATGTACGTCCCACCGACTCCTTCCCTTGGAGGTCTGGAGAGGGAGGCCGATGGTCCTTCTGAGGCTCCAGCCACCAAGCGAGCCCCCACTGGGGGCTGCCTCAGGGGCCACGGTGTCACTGCACCTACTGTGGCACTGGCAGAGCTGGCTGTTCGGCCTGGCCCATCGATGGACGACTACAAAGGGAGGTTGGGCTGACATACGACCTGCCACTGTCCCTGGACCGGGAGGAGCAGCGGCTCCGGGAGCGATGCCGACCATGGGACCACAATCCCAACATGGAGGACCGGCACCGTTGGTAACAGCTGTTCCGCGATCAGCTCCAGCAGGCGGACCCGTGATGGCAAGATGCCGGTGATCGACGCCTGGGGCTGTGGAGGCGGTGCCGTGGCAAGGTCCTGGAGCAAGATGATGAACGGGAACGACGTCGACGTTCATGCTGTGACCAGCTGCGTAGCCTCTCCGAGATGAGGACCTTTGGTGTCATCTGCCTCGGTTCCATCGTTGTTTGCTCCTCGAGGCGGAGTGGAGCCAAGAGTCTCAGTCAGACGGAACCCAACCAGACAGCCTAGTGGGCGTCGAGGGCGATCCACATGGACTTTGCCCTGAACGGATGCTGGGTGGCAAACAGCATCGGGAACGTTCCCTCAACCGAGACCGGTACCAAGCCAGGGGCGACTGCGGAGATCCCAGCAGCGGCTTGCCTTTAGAGTGTGGGGCCGACATAACATCCCAGGCCGCCTGCAGGGCCTCCAGTGTGGAGGGCATCCGGACATCCAGGGAGGCCTGCTCCAAATGGGCTGGGCTACTCCACTTGACTTGAGTCAGAGGCCTAGAGGCCGGTGGGGATCGAGGACTGCCCAACATGGGTCTAGCCTCTGTCCTGGGTTTACTCCCATGCCGCGGCAAAGGCGGCCTCTTCCTACCCTTCTTGGCATGCCCCGTGGACGTAGAACGGTGCCGACTAGTCAGTGGCGCTGAAGGTTCACCATGCACCGACACCAAGGTGCCTAGTGCCGACTCAGAGCAGCGCCCTGGAGCCGGGGTCAGCGCCGACTCCATCAGAATAGCCTGGAGCCTGATGTCCTGTTCTCTCTTGGTCCGAGGCTTAAACGACTTGCAAATCTTGCAGCGATCGCGGAGATGAGTTTCCCCCAAACAGCGTAAACAGTCCATGTGCAGATCACTCACTGGCATAGGTCGCCTACAAGTGTTGCACGACTTAAAATCCAGGGCACGCCCTAGCCCAGGCGCTCTAGCTAAACTAAACTAACTACAGGTACCATACACCGAACAAACAAAAAGTTTTTGGGACGAGGTACAGCAAAGCTGGAGCAGATCAGTTCCAAAGCACCTTCACTGATGGCAAGAAGGAACTGAGGGTGGGGGAGCGCACAGCCCCCCTTATACTGCGCCATGGAGGCGCCACTCCAGGAGTTGCTAGGGCACTCCCCTACGGGTACTGCTAGGGGGAAAATTTCCAGCACCAGTGCACATGGCGAGCACGCACATCTATTGTGGAATACACATGAGCAATCACTCGAAGCACTTACTTCTCTACTGCTGTTACATCTGTGTCTCTCATCACCTGTGCAGAATTTCAAAGCTGGTTAAAATGAAATACTTATTTGAAATTAAATAATGAAAATTTAGAAAAATATATTTTTGATCACCATAAGTTTATTTTAAATGATTTAACAAATAAAAAATGTTAGATTTATGCAAGCAAACATTTTAACGCTTTAATTTTTGACAAACTGTACAAATGAAAACCATCACACTACAGGTTTAATGGCTCAGGGACCATTCAGGGTGGGCATGTATGCGGCTGTGACACACCGAGCGAGTCCAATTCCTGAGACCAGGGTTCAGATCTTCTGGTTCTTCAGAGCAGGGCAGCTGCTAAATGATTTAACACAAATAGTTACTGGATCACAATACAATGAAAGAAAGGCCATTTCAAATCATGTAAGTGACCTCAAAATGTCTGGTCCAGGTGTCAGGCCACAGAGCCTTACCGATTAGTCTTCTTCTTCAAAAGTGAGTTGACAGATTTTCTCCCTTGCTTAGTGAGGTGGTATCCACATGTGTTTATACAATACAGTATGAGACCATTTAAGTACAGGTGTAATACAACAGTAATTACAAACCACAGGACATGAAACAAAGTCAACTCTATTCACACTTTCTGCATTTCAAACAATGGAAGCAATCAAAATCATGCATTACATTTGAAATAAACTTTTAGTTTCAATTCTTCTGCAAGAGTGTCCGTTTCCTTAAGTTCTGAATGGGTTTTCTTGAGCTTGTCTCACAGGCTAGTCATGGAATGTTACTGATGGAAACGTGTGAACTGGAAACCATCCAAAAATGGTAAAGAATAAAAGACAAAAAAAACAAAAACAACCAAATCACACATTATGAGATTCCATTTTAATGGCAGAGTACAGAAAAGAAATAGGTGAAATTTCACAAGAAAAACACTTTACACAATCCAGTATGTACAGAATAAAGTGTGCGTCTGGTTTTTGGTAAAACAAGTGTAAGCTTTAGTCAGTATCTACTGTAGGATGCAAAATACTCCCATATTAAACTGAAACAAAGAATATACATAACAAAATCCCAGCACTGGCTCCTCAAATATTGAGACTGGCTGGGTCCATTTCAACCCACTGGGCTCTCTGCTGAGCTTTCAGCAGTTACTGAAGCTAACTTGTTAGCTTCCAAACTACTGTCAGCAGTTTTTGTCTTGCTCTGAACAATGCACAATCCATTGTCCTCCTTTGCAGGTGTTTCCTTGAGCTCTGGGAGGACAGTTTCAATGCATCCAGCAGCCTGGTTTTCCACACTGTCTCCATCACAGCTCAATGATGGCATTTCAGAAATGTCTGCTGTGCTATCTTTGCTCTCCTCCACTTGCAGAAGGATCTCAGAGATTGGAGGAATGCCCTGTATTTCTAGAACTGGCATGCCCACTTCTGTAGTGTCACTATTTGATAAGCGTGACTCAAGGTGTGGGACAGCTGATTCAGAGATCAGGGTGCAAAATTTGTCTTCTTGATCACCAGAAGTTAATGCAACAAAATCAATAATCTCTGGTTCATCCACTGGCTGCTCAATGCTCAGTTCACTGGTTTTGCTGGGCTCCAGCTCGATGGATGCAATGGTTTCTAATTTGGGGAGATCTTCAGTATCCTCATTTAGAATTCCTGCTGTTAGGATACCAAGATGTTCACGTTCCACTTCAATGTCCCCCAAACTGAAATCAATGCTTTCTAACTCCAACTCTGCTTTCAGGATGGGAGTGTCACTAGGTTTCACATCTTCTGGCTTTAAGGAATCTTTCTCATTTTCCATATTAAAATTTAGCGTGAGAGTTTCTGATTGTTCAAAGCTAAATTCTGAGTAAGTGGTGTTAAGGTCAAAGTCATTAGCTGCTGAGGTACTTAAGACCTCTTGATTTATTTCTGTGTGGGTAAGGGTCCCTCCTCCAAGACGACCCATACTGAAGTCTGCTGGTAGAGCATCTAGTGGCTCTTGAACCATATCAGATTGAGCACTAGAAAAGTCAACACCTCCTATTTCTAATGCATCTTTTTCTGCAGTAAAATTCCCTAACTTTATATCTGATTCAGGGCCTCTCAATGTATTATTTTCAACATCATACATTAATTCTAAGCTGGAATTGGGTTCAAGAGTGTTTGCAGTGCAGGCGCTGACTAGCTCTGTGACACCCTGCTCCTGGTGGTGGCTGTCTAACGTCACACAGCTTGAATGTTCATGCCTGAGCTCTTCTTGTACCACTAATATGCTATTTTTCATTTCTACATTGGTGAAACACGTGACAGAGACGTTGACTTCATTAGAACCATTGTTTATTTCTGGATTATCTACCGTTTGAGTATATGGTAGTTCCTGACTACTTTGTGACTGAGAACTAACCAAGATGACCTGTTCGTTTTTATTACTAGTTTGGGAGGAGTCCAATTCACTTGGGCATTTTGCTGTCAATTCTGAAACCCTATTTTGGATCTCTGAAGTCTGGAGGGCTTCATCAATAACTGCTGACTGAGACCTTTCCAAGTCTACATTTTCCAGTTTTACACCTTGTAAGGATGCATCATGTTCTATCACTATCGCTACTGAAACTTTTTCCTCACTGACTTTACCTGATGTGTCTAGTCGTTCAGGAACCAATTCACTCTGAACATATGGCAACTCTGGGCTGTCAATTTCTGTATTAGTTTTACAGCTGTCATCACTTAATTTTTTCTCTGTTAAACTGGGATCTCCCACCTTGTGGATTTTATTGGGTCTTTCAGGTAACTGGTTCCGTGGGTGTCTGAGACTAAGTTCAAACTGAGCTCCTGTTAATTCTGAGTCTTCCATCTCTATATCTTTTTTAGAAGTATTAGATACATCTGCTTTGGTATCCACAGTACTGTCTCTCTTCTCCTCTCTGGTTTTCCCTTGGACCTCAATTATTTGTGGATCTTGGGATTCCTGGCAGGCCTCTTGTTCTCCACTTGTTCTACCCATCTCTCTCATTTCTATAGCTTTCTGGACATGAGTGACAGTTTTAATTTCTGACGACTGTGTGACTGACACTTCTGGCATCTGAGGGTCTGGTGTTTTCTTACTAATTTCTGCCTGATCAATAGTTTCCATTTCTACCTCAGTCTCCCAAGGAACTGAAGCAATTGCTGCTTGATCTTTAGACTGTGTGATTTCCTCCTCTCTGGATTTGGCTTGAAAGTCTGATCCAAGAACATTTTGGGATTCATAGCTCACCTCCCCCCGACCCCTGTTTGGGATTTCAGTGCTCTTTTCTGTATAGGGTGTTGAAGTCTCCTGGACTTCTACTTTCTCAGGTTCTGAGGCCCCCCCATCTGAGTGGACCTGACTAATCTCTGAATAAGCAGCTATATTCTGGAAAGTTTCTTTCATGGAAGATGGACTGTTACTTGGTTTAGAGTTTGCTGGCATGTCTGTGCTTCTCTCTGTTTTTGCTATGTTAAGGTTATCTCCATTTGGAACTGGAGAACTTGCAAGTTTGCTATCAGATGAATTCTTTCCACCATTACTGTAGAAGATATCATAGAGGTCTTTAGCATTTGCAGTGGCCAGACAAGAGTTCCGTTTCTCTATTTTTTTAGCCTGCTCACTAAAAACAGTAGAAGGTGGTGGTGGAGGGGGGCGCACCAGCATTGCCAGCATTTCCTGGTCACTCTCAGATACCCCTGGTGCCACTTCATCTGCTGGGATGACTGCTGTCTGTTTAGCTTGGGGTGGAATTGAGGGTGGAGGGGGAGGTGGCTTTTCAGATGATTCATTCTTCTCTGGCACTTTCATATCCTCCTGTGCCCCTTTCAAAATTACCTCCTCTCCCCCAAACGCTTTTGAGATTATATCTGGAGGCAGCAGAACATCTGCATTGGATTCTTTCACCACAGGTAGTGGTTTGGTGGTGGCACCAGAGGATTTTATAGACAAAAAAGTGTTCAAAGGTGCTGGTTTGCTTACTGTTGCAGTTGCAGACTTCCTGAAAATCATGGTAGGGACTGGCAGATTGGGTCGAATTTTTGCTTGTGTTGAAGTGGAAGCGACTGGCGTCCAGGGGCTAGTGTGTGGTATAACCGTCTTCCCAGAGAGTTTAATTTCAATGGGCTTGGCATGGGGTTTCCCAGATTGAGACTTGCCCTCCTCCTTATCTTTACTTCCTTCAACACTCTCCTCCTTTGGGGGAGCTGCAACTGCTCCTTGATTTTTATCCTCTCGCTCATTCTTTTTCCAGCTGAACTTTCCAAAGGAAGATTGAGTTGGCGATTCCTTTTTCGAGTCCTCCTTCTTCTCTTCCTTTTTTTCTTCTTTCTTCTCTTCCTTTTTTGAGTCCTCCTTCTTCTCTTCCTTCTTCTCTTCCTTCTTTTCTTCCTTCTTCAATTTAAGCTTAATACCAAGTTTCCGCCCAGCAGTATCCATTTTGGCCTGAGTACTACCAGTTTCACTAACCCCTTCTCCCAGCTCTGGAGTGCTCTTTGTTTCTTCTTTTTTTGCCACTTTTGCCTTCTTCTCATCTTTCTCCTCTTTTTGCTTTTCTCCCAGTTTCCGTTTCATCTCGTTCTGTCGCCTGCGCTCTGTTTCCAGGACCACAGCCAACCCAGCCTGACGGTCCAGGTTTCTCCTCTCTTCATAGAGTGGATTCTCATCCACATGTTTCTGTGAAAAGAAATGGCACAATCTCAGCAGCTGTTACTAAAGAAATAAAACTTTGCTCTACAACGGTTCTGACTTGCCAGTTCAACATTGTTAGGAGAATAGAGATCTTCTTCCTACCAAGAAACAGGAAATAAGGGTTTCACACCCAGAATTCTGCAACTCAATGCTAAGAAAACATTAAAATTACATCCTATATTCTACTGAAATGTTTGAAAGTCAGCACTGGGATTAAAGCCTGACTTCAGTACCACACAGATGAACGAGCCTCTATATAAGCTGGTAAATTCTATTTCTTGTTCTTAGTGTGTTTAATTTGTTAAGTAGTAAAAGGTCACACTACTCAACCATGAGGCAAGTATTATTTCAAAGGGAAGGAAAAGAGAGAGAATCAGAGGTTAACCAAGGAATGGCTCACTGCTGGTACAGCAGGTACCAACCTTGTATTTCTCATTGTGGGGATGACTTTTCACATGTTGCTCTCCTGAGATTTGATCTCCGAAAAATTCATGACAGAGCTGGCAATAATATCCAGTGATGGGAATCAGAAACTCAGAGCCTGAAAAGGCAAAAGAAAATAGAGACATAAAACAGAAGAAAATGCCTAACCTTAATAAAAGCCGGAAAAAAATCCATGACAAGTACCAGTGATGTAGAATCTCCAGCAACGTTCCTATTCATGCTCTTGGAATTGGACAAACTATTCTTTACACTTCCAGTATAGGAACTTGCCAGGAATACTCCTTAGATTTAATACATCCTATCTTCAGCATCATGGCTGGGAGAATTATTTTCAATTCTTTCCCTCATCCACTACCATTTCTTAAAATATTAAGCTGCTAGTGCTTGTGCTTTTTATCTGCTTTCTCATCTCCAACATGAAGTCCATTCAAATACTAACCACCACCTAAAACTGCAAAGCCTTCTAAAGGAAAGCACTCAAAATCCACAATGCACACCTGGGAAAAAAGGCAACTTTCTCTATAAAGTTTAATTCATTACATCTTTGTGCCCACAGGAAACAACCTACTGTAACCTAACATATAGCAGAGCCTTCCTCCAATGCCATTATTCAAAACACCAGATTGAGAAGATTATGTACAAGATAGTAAATCAATTCCTAGCAGGACTGTTATGTACATCACTTGTGTGCAGTAGGATTTTTTTATCCAAACATTATACCTTCCCAATTCACCATAAATCCTTTCCTCTGGTCTCTGTCACTCGAACCCAACAAGTTTACATCACAGGCCTCTCAGGAGCACTTCCCAGGACCAAAGCAAATATATAAAGGAAAGTTACAGGCTTCAGAGCAGCTAAAATACCCAAAACACTAAATTTTGCAACCTTTTTCTTACTCCCAATGCTTCAGCAACAGATCATCTCAGAACATCTGGAGAGAAGGAAACAAACCACCTAACGCTTTGAAGAAGCAACCACCACAAAAGTCAAATGTTAAAAACAGCTTATATTTCCCTACAATCTCACTCCATGCTCTTCTAAACTTGAATAATCAAGGAATGAAACATTCCCACCTAACTTGGAATGGTTACCATACTCCTCCCATACATAGCAAGGTTTTACACACAATCTAAAACCACAATCAAAACCTTTGGACTTCCTCTCCCAGAGCAGCTGGAACCTGCTGGAGGGCAGATCAAGATCATATGTAGGAGAAAAGGAAGTAATGTTACCTTTGGCGGGAACCGTTATCTTATCGATGCGTTTTACGAAGTCTTGTTTGGTCTCACTCTGAGTCTTCGAAGCCCAAGGTCTGTTGTAAGGATCCAGGGTCTATTTGCATAGTGACAGAGGCATACAAACTCATTCATCACACTAACAAGTCAAATACACCTTTTTTGTTTTTTCTTTTTACATCACTTTAATACAGTGAGAACCAAAATCAGAATACAAATATGTACAAGAACTATGTTCTATTCCCTTTTCCCTTCCCTCTTTGTCATTTGTTATAAAGAAAATAACCTGTGAAAAGGTAACAGATAAATTAGATCAAGTAGGTGGTGTTCGAAATGCAAATTTTAAAAATTGGTGCCCTACTGAACTAGATACAAAAGCCCCATTTACGCTAATTAAAAAGTTACACAAACTGCTGAAGCTTTACATTAAGCAAATTACATTAGGCAATTGCTCTTGAGTTCAATATTACTTCAGGCTCTCTTGCAAAGGGTAATTTTGTGACTGATCATTCAGCATGTAATTCCTTATAACATGAAATCTACTTAATGAAGAAGGCTTGACACATACCTGTCTGTGTTTCTTATTGTGCATATGTGTAAAAAAGTCAAACATGGTCCCGCAGATGGTATTGCAGTCTTTGCACCAGTGGTTCCCTGCGTCATAATATTCATAAATATTGGCCAACTGGAAAGGATGCTTGGACGACTGAGAAGAGGATTCTGCAGGCTTGGGACTTTTACCTCTGGACTTTTCATTTGTTGTTTTTGACTCCTAAATGGAACACAAGGAAACATTTCTTTAAGACACAGAAGGACACATGGTGTGTTGGAACTCAAAACCTGCCTCCAGCAGAGACCATACACACACAAAAAATATATATCACCTGCTAGTCAAGGCTCAGGCTAAGTCCACCGTTTCAGTGAGCTGGCTCTGCAGACTCAGATGCTGTGTGGCCAATGAAGAGCTTCCAATAAGATTCCCAGATGTAATGGCTAGATAGTAGGTATGTAATCAAGGAACCAAATGAGCAAATACCCCCAGGGCAAGCATCCTCCCACTTCATGGGGTAAGTGTATGTACCCGAGTGGTGCCAGTTAGAGTACCAGCTAAACATTGCCAGGAGTATCTAAAAAACTCCCTACTGCCATACTGTGGTTATTGTAAAAATAACTTGAATCAGTTAACTCAAAACTATTTAACAGGCAAAGAATAACACCCTGCAAAGCTAAACAAGTGCCTTGTATTTTCCAACAGGCTCATGGTTTCCAAGGAGCCAGAAAGAAGCCTTTTTTACCCAAGTTTATGTGGTACAACGTGTGTCTTGTGCTTAGATACAGCCTGGAACAGACGCTAGCACTTTTTACGCACTTGAAGTCTATGCTGATGGACACTGACCTGTAAAGGCCTAAGTCCTACAGCAGAAGAACCCCACCATTTTTAAAAGTAAACAAAATGAGTATCTTAAATCAGGAACCTGAGGTACAGGTGAAAATCTGAGAGTGAAAAAAATCAAACAATACCCAAGAGGGACATAAGATTGAGTCAGCATTGGACAAAGACCTGTAGATATTGCCATTTGGTAAATACAGAATTTGGGTGAAACAGCATCATATGATCATTTCTAATCTGTGCAACTGCCTCAAAAATTAACATTTTACAGTAATTGAGCTGGCACAAAGCATGGATCTGTTGCACCATCTCCAAGTTATTCAGTTCCCAGTGCCAAACAAATCGAACTATATGACCACTCCATATCTTCTCATTAGTGATCCCTACTTGAAGTTCTCTTTGATAATGGAGCCGGAAGAGATCTACACACCCAGTGGCTACTTCCGTAACTACTGACTACTCAGGAACAGAGCGAACATAGAATTCTCTCACCGAGAGAATGTAGAGGGCAACACACGATCTGTCAAAAGAGCAAGAAAGTGTATCCATGATATCTAAAAAGTGGGATTGCTTATGCTGTTCATTTTATATACACTCTCATATTTGTGGTCCTATAAGGCATTGTGTGTATAGCAGGGACAGACCCCAATAAGTCACATCCCTTTGGAATGATCATATTGACCCAATGACAGATGGCCATCATTTCTCACCTCCTTTTATGCTTCTTCGCTTTAGCAGAAAGTGAGCAGCATGCAGATCACAGGATCTCTCTTCAATACCAACAGAAACCATAAAGGAAAAAAGCTAATGCAGGAGAACAGCCTTATTGTTTAACAGGCAATACTGTAAAGTTGGTGCTTCACTTCTTTACCACTCATTTTATGTTTTCACCTTCCATATTTGAAGAGGGTTTGTGCCACCACACACTGACTATCCAGTCTCAGCAGACAGATGGATTGTAAAGTATTGCCACAGAGACAGACACACTCATGCCATGGAGAGTTTTTTTCAGCCCTGCCCAAGGCCAAGAAAAATGTTCAGAATCTTCATGTCAGATTAGAAAAGGCCACAACCAATTTTTCCTCTTTTTCTTTTTATTAAAAAGTTACCAATCGGAACGCCTAGGTGAATCTAAGAGATTAATCCCAGTATTTCGTGTACCTTTAAGAATATACCATGTTCCTGGTGAGGGTGTAGAATTTTCCAAGTTAAAATGGGCAACCATTAAAAGGAAATCAGTTGACTATGAGTATACAGAGTACAAACAACATAAGACAAAGTAATAAAGAGTGGAATGCTCCATAGTCTGAACTGCTGCACCCCCATCAACCCCTTTGCAAAATACACAATATGGTCACACCTACAAAACAAAAAACAAAACAAACCAAATTTATGGTGAATACCATCTCCCCTCCAACTATATGTTACCCATTCAGAAAGTTGGCTCATACATCTCCCAAACATATACATCCCCCTTCAGAGGCTGTTGTACATGTGACCTACATAAAAGTTTTAGGACTGTCCCCTGGAATGTAAGTAATCTATTCTGGGGTTACTGTTACCCCTTTAAATGTAGAGAGCCCATATGAAGAGTGATGGCATTCCCCGAAAGTGAACAGGCATGTATGTATGTGTGCACCGATAATGTCATATACAAATGTTAGCTTAGTAAGTCTTGCCCTGATGTCCTAGGGAGTGGCTGGGAACAGACGCCTCCCCAGAGCCCTCTTCTCAAAGAGAGGAAATCATTTAACACCAAGTCTAAGATTTTACCTTATTGGAGAAGGGCGTTTTCTCCAGACCTTTTGCATTCTCTGACTTGCTGTTTTTTTCGGCGGATTCTTTAGTTTCCATGGATGGTTTCCGGGGTTTTTCAAAAATGTTTATCCCCAGGATCTGGGCTACCTTGTCAAGCTCAGATTGCTTCTTCTCTGCTGCATCAGACTCCTTGTGCAGCTCAGAAATCTCCTTCATAATGTTTTCTTGTAGCCGGTTCACCTCTGCTAATAAAGGGTCTTTGTGCCCATCCTTCTCCCGCCTTTTCTTCCGCAGCATCTCCCCTGAGCCAAACGAGGAGGTAGAGGAGTAGGAAGCGCAAGAGGAAAATCATGTTAAAACATGTACAATTATTCCAGTCAGATAATTAACTGTTAAATTTATAAAATACCTAGGAAATATCTACGTTAAGAGTTTTTGACCAGAAAGGAAAGAAGGATGAAGCTGTGCTCTTGGGAAATAGGCACAATGGACACAGCTCACACCCCAAGAGAGAAACTTAAATTTCCCTCTTACTGTGTGACCAAACAAGCAGTCCTTGGTTTTCCTTGCATTGCTCCACAAATGGCTCTCAAACTCTATCCTGAAGGACTCTTTTTCCTGGGGTGAAGGAACAATTCAATCTTTTGTTGGTTAAACAAAAGTTTGAAATTACTCAAAAATATGTTTGACTCTGTTAAAAGATTGCTTGCACTGTTGTTGTATTCATGTTGGTTCCAGGATATGGGAGAGATAAGATAGCAAGGTAATATCTTTTACTGGACCAACGTCTGTTGGTGGAAGGTACTAACTTTCAAGCTACACAGAACTTTTCTTCAGGTCTGGGGAAGGAAATCAGAGTGTCTGCACTAAATACAGGTTAACATAGATTGTAATTGTATTTAGCTCAGACACTTGGATTTCCTTCCCCAGACCTGAAGAAGAGCTCTGTGTAGCAAAAACACTTGTACCTTCCACCAGCAGAAACCGGTCCAATAAAAGATATTACCTCAACTATCTTGTCTCCCCAAAGAGGAATTTATCCTTTCTCTCCAGATTAGATTTACTAAAAACAAGTGAGTGAAGGGCAAACTGACAGGCCCCCTTTTCTGCTACATTAACATGCTGCAATGTACAAAGTGAAGTAAACTTAATTTGTCAAGTTGCTCAATGGCACATTTCAGAAAGTTGGGCACAAGTCCTGGCCTACACACTTTGGGTCAGTACAAAGAGATTCCAATTCCAAAGGCAGTGTAAGCAACTGCTAGTTACAGAATGGCTGCTTCATTTTCCTACATGCATGATGGTAATGCAGTTACAGTCACTGCTTTCTAAAAAAAATTCTGGGGTGGGAAAAAATTAAATCTCATATTCTAGACTATTATTTTTGATCTGTACTTATTCTGATTTGTACGAAGGGCCTTTGGAGCACATCCTGGGAGAAAAGGGAAGGAAGAGAATAAGCATTATGTACCTTGTTGTTTACGAAGTCTATCTAATTCAGTCTTCAGATAATAGAGCTTCTTCTGCCTTGCTTCTCTGTCATTCTTCAGTTTCTCTCTCTCTTCTATGACCTAAAAAGATTGGGAAGAGAAGGGCATGAAACTCCCACCTCCTTCCAGCACAGATAAAACAATACTGCAAAAGTGATTACTAGGACCCCTTTGCAGTTAATTGGATGTCAGTCACTTATTCTAATCACTGTTCTCAAAATAATCTTTTGTTATTTATATTAAAAAGTTAACAAATCCACTCCTTTTTTAGCATTTTTAGGTTACTTTTTGTATCTGTGTCAATTTTTCAATCCAACGAAAACCCAAGAAAAAGAAGTCACCACTGTATCTAGACTTGAAATGCATTAACTCTTGTTGCTGCTACTGCACTGGTAAATGCAGTTACTCTCAGAAAATCTAGTTTAACTTTTTAAATAATTCAATCATCAGTAAGTTATGGGAGAGAGTACAAGGCTCATGTTAATCCACTGCAAGCCAATGACATTCATTTGTAGAGTATGGCCTTTTGGCAGAGAATAAACCAAATCCATTAGTTTACAAACTCTTTTTTACATTATGACTGGGATTTTCAAAAGCACTCAGGTGTTGGCCTACTGATTTCACTGAGTGCAGAGTTAGTCCAAGGTAGAGCCCTTTTGAAAATCCTTCACTATATCTTCACAGCATGCACACTTCAATGAAAACAAATGAAAAACTGCCTGTCTAGCCCTACGTCTAGCTTTCACCACTTACACCCTCCTTGGCTTTAACAATTTAGTTTTTGTTTCGGTGCTACCAAACAGTTTGTAATGCTCTGTGTTTTGAAGCACAACCCACATCTGTTGAGTCCCTGGATGTTGTCAGTTTCTTGTATAACACAGCTAGAGATGGGGACTGGGGAAGTCACAGTGCCTATTTTCAATGTTTTCTAAATGGAAACCTATTTACAATGTTCCTCCTGTTCTAAGGAAAACATTTACAATGAAATTGTAAGCTTTGTTTCAACTTCTCCTCATCCCCTCCAGCTTTGTTTTTTAACAGACCCACCAGGTTTTGTTACCTAGGAGAATCTGGCAGCATCCAAAGACTCTCCAAGAGTTCATCACTGGTCCCTCCCATACAAAAAACAAAATGGGATACAAGTTAACATTAAGAAGTCTTAACCTTGTTGTAACCACAAAGTGCTGAAAGGATATCATCAGTTTGAGAACCAGTCAAATGTTAAGAGTGAAGTATTTTCAGGTCCCCCAACAATCAAAAGTGGCATGCTACTTTTATTCTAGGAGTGCTTTATCAGTAGGAATATCTGTACTTTATGCTGGCAAAGAACTCCTAGCATAGATGCAGCCATACCACCAAAGCTGTGCTTTATTCCAGTACACTAAGACCCTGTCCCAACAAGCTGGTAAAAGCATAGTTTTGCCACTATAACTGCATCAACACTAAGGGCTTCTGCCAGTACAGCTATGTCAGCCAGGGATCACACCTCTTCACACTATATAGCTATGCTGGCAGAAGTCTATAGCACAAATACAGGAAAATATGATTGTAAGGCTATTTTTAAAACATTTTTCAATCCTTGATCCTATGTGAAAGGCCCACACAAACAGGCAATCTGACTATACAAAAGATATAGTGAAATTAACTATTCAAAAAATGCTGTCAAATGCACTAAGTAAATTTAAAAAGCAAAGAACAATACTTTTTCCTATAATCTCCTCTACTTCTTAGAACCTTTGGAGATACTTGAAACAAATGTAGCAAAAATTTTTTTTGAAAAATGTGATGTTTAATCTGGTCCTTTAATACCTATTTAAGAATTTCTAATGGATCCAGCACTGTGCTATCACTACACTGTATTTAAAAAAAAAAAAAAAAAATCAGAAAAGCTTGTTTACCTTCAAAGGCTCAACAGTTCCCCATCTCACCAGAAAATAGTCTTTTCTCTAACAACTATTTTTCCTGCTGATACATAAAAAACTCACCTACTACTGTCAATACTCCAAGCTCCTGTAACGTTTTAAGCATAACACAGTGGTCTTCATGTATTCCTCAGCCATTTCTTAGCTAGCTGCAGATGATCAGCTTTGCATCTCCCTCCCGAACTGCTCAGCAACAGCCCAAGAGCATATGACTTGTTGCAGCTTAAGTGAATTCAGTGTAAATATTGTTAAACTGAATATGCACACAGAAAAACATGCCTCTGAAGATGAAAAGCCAATTATTTCATCAGAGCATCAGCAGCAACTAGCAATCTAACCAAGAAACCTTGCTGTGTCAAAAGGGATTGAAAAACAAACACAGATACAAGTTATGATTCTCAATTTGAGTGGTTTAGCCAAATATTTATAATTCCAAATAATACACTCACCTTCTGCTTTTGAGCTGCCCGATTTTTTTCATCGGAGATCTTTTCCGTGGTACTTTTGAGTGGGCGTGTGGCAAGTCGAAGGGGCATTTTGGAGTAAGTGGTAGTGGTGATGGGGATGTGCATGAGCACAGAGTCACCTCTCTTGATATTCGGGGCACCTTTGCCCATAGAAACTGTCTCAATCACCCGGAGGTTTGGGCGTGTGGGATTTGCTGGCATTGCCATTGTGAGAAGCCCATGAGCCTCTGGCAGTGTAGGGTTTCGCTGCTGGGGAGGGGGGTACATGGACCAGCCAGAGGCTGCATAAGCCATATAGTGCCCATATGCATCATAGCCGTGAGGGGCTATTGTGGGAGATGGATAGTTTTGCGGCATCTGAGCTGCAGTGAATTGTGGATAGTTTGGAATTTGGTATTGGGAAACAGAGGCAGGGGGCAAAGTGGCAGGAGCAGGCGGCGCAGAAGGGATTAGAGACACAGAAGGAACAGACTGTTCTGGTGGGCAAGCAGGTATCTCCTGACCCACAGCTTTGCTTTGAGAGTATTCTGATTTCTGGAGAGAGGATGTCTCTTTGGATGGCTGGAAAGAGCCAGGAGGTGATGCAGAGCGCTGCTGGCTTGACTCTGGAGAACGAGTGTCACTCCGGCTGCGGCGCATCTCCCAGGATTCCAGTCGGCGGGCATCTGAAGAGCGACGATCAGGAGAATGAGATGCCAGCTTTTTGCCATGGAGGCGTTCCTGTGTGCGAACAGCGAGTTTGCCAATTTCAGCCACCCCAATGTCAAGCCCAATGGTTTTGAGCAAGTCATGAATCTTTGCATATTCTGTGTTGGACTCTTCCAGAGAATCTAGTTTTACAGCTGGAGAAGGAGGGAGACTGACTTTCTGGTTTGTAACTTCACTCCCACAACTCACTGGGGGCTTTTGAACAGAGGAAGATTCTGTTTTTGAGTCTTCATCCTCATCACCATAAAGAAATTTTTCTTCATCCTCAATGTCAGGAAAGCTGCGCCTTCTCTTTTCTTGAGCACTGGCAGAATCAGCCATCATGCCCAGAATGCGGGAGAAGCCACTGCCATCCTGACTGGCCCTCTCATGAGGGAGCAGGAAGTCAGTATGACGGTCTGCAGGCTCTGATTTTGGGTCCAACTTCTCCTTGTGACTTAAGAAGTTTCCGAACTTCTTTTCAAATGTAAAGTTGTCATTGGGAAGCCCAGGAAGTGAACTCCATTCATATACACCATCATTCAACTCCTTGTTTGCCGACTCCACAGAGTCTGTGTTAAACCGTTTGAGAAAGTTCTCCACTTCAGAGGCAAAAGGAGTGCTGCTGCTGCTCTGGGACAAAGATGAATGACTTGAAAGAAGAGGGAGATCTTTGCTGGATGGAGAGCTGCTTGGAAAGCCCTCAAGCTGAAAAAGAAAAGAATGTTTATTACAGCACCCCAAAAGGGGGATAAGCATCTCAGAATACAAATAAAAAGACGTGGTCACTTCACCTGAAGAGTTTACAATCAAAAATTTAGAAAAGACAACACATGAGAGCAACAAACCATGGAAAGGGAACAAAGGAAAAGAAGGTAAGTATTATAAAAAAGATCATGTAGTTACTTGGGAAGTCATGAAGATGTTTTCATGGGTGCTTAAGAGAATACACATGCACAATCACTTAGCATTTTATTACAAGTTCTCAGCAGCCTCACAAATTGAAGTTTTCTTCTGTGAACTTCTATGAGATAGAGAGCTAAGCCACAGGTTTTAATCATGTATCTAAATAGAGCAATCTCAAATACAGGTAAGACTGTGTGGATTGGGACTATTGTCAATCACTTATATACAGGGTATACATGTAACTCATTCTCCCTTGAATAAGGCTTCCTCTAATATATCTAGCAGAGACCCCTCACTTTTAGAGTATCCTCTACTACAACCACCACCACTACAAAACCAAAGCAGATCAATATGAGATTTTGGTTGAAGTGATGTACTGAAACCTGAGGCAATGCCAAGCGTCCCTTTTATCACAATAATGCTAAATGCATACCAATGAGCTTTTATTGCTAGCCTTAATTGGTGACTGAACTATGTAATCTTATTTCTCATAACAAACATGATTGAGCCTGATCAGTACTTGAATGGGAGACCAATTAAAAATGCAAGATATTGTAAAAAGTAATACTGATACTCAGTAGGTGGCTCTCTTCACTGAGCCATTTCTAATCTAATCTAACAATCCATGTCAAAACGTTAGATTGGAAATTATTTAGTGAAGAGTTCTAGGGGCACTGTAGCTGGAGGTGCCACTCAACTAATATACTGACTTGCTTGTATTACTAAAGATACTATACCACTTTCTGTAAAACTTGGCACTGATCCCAGTGCCCTGGCTAAATTGCAGCCAGGGCATTTCATTCTGCCTTCCTAAATTCTGTTTCCGTACAAGAGTCTTCTTAACTGCCCTAACTATCGTGTGGCACTACCATGAACTGCTGAATATCTGCAAAGTTACACCCTCCAACCCAGATGCGGATGCACCATTTATTCCTGATTGTATACCCATCCACTCAGCTATCATAGCTTTAACATAACGCAAAATTCAACACAAACACAAACAGGCAATGCAAAGATTCAGGTTCTGACACATGACCTAGTCACGTTACATGTGTTTAATATCTTTTATTCCTCCTTTTCCTCTCTAAATATACAGGTTTAATATATTTAAGTTATTACATGTATACTGTACCAGCAAATATATAATACGTGCATCTTGGCTGAGTTAATGTTGCCGCTATTTGGCCTTTCGCATCTCCTGACTTAACACTTATTTAACTGTGGGGAATTTCTTTAGAATTTCAGCTCATGTGTGTGTGTTTAAGGGGTAGGGGAGGGAGTATATCTTAATTCTGGACCTATGCAGGCTATGATAGTGACCCCACTAGATGGCACTAAAGCACAAGATTTCCCCACACAGCTATCACTTCTCTGGACAATCCTTGGTAGAGTTCCACCCTGCACATAAATGAAGATGTTTAAAAGGAGGACACAGAGATCTGATGCCCTGAGACATAATAAACTAGGGGAAGTGGCCACAAGTGGTCCTAAGGTACAGAATCATAGAATGTCAGGGTTGGAAGGGACCTCAGGAGGTCATCTAGTCCAACCCCCTGCTCAAAGCAGGACCAATCCCCAGACAGATTTTTGCCCCAGATCCTTAAATGGCTCCCTCAAGGATTGGATTTACAACCCTGGGTTTAGCAGGCCAATGCTCAAACCACTGAGCTATCCCTCCCCCCGAATTGCCCCAGAGAGCAATTGCAGCTTCTGTAATTAACTGTACTGGATCAAACTCCAGGACAGGGAGGGCAACCTGCAAGAGACGCACCAATAGGACAGACTGAATTAAGGATAATTGTTCTATCAGAGAAAGGAAAAGGCAGGAGGACTGAAGATCAAATTAATGCAGTGGAGTGCAAAGTGACTGTTCTGAGAAGTAGAGAAATAGTTGAGGGTCAAACCTGCATTGGGGACTCCATTTCCACCTCCACTCGTTTCTTCAGGATAGATTTTTTGGGCATAGATGGCGCTTCATCAGGTCTGTATAAGTACCGAGTCTCAGAAGACTGCAGAGTGTTAGTCAAGCCAGGGATCACGTATCCACTGCCAGACAGATCATGGTTCAAGTTTCTGCTCCGTTCTTCCTCTTCTCTTTTCCTCCTGGCACGGTCAAGCTCCCGGAACTCTTCACCCAGATATGATGGGCTTTGGCTTCGGCCACGGCTCCGTCTGCGATAATTCCGTGTTCCTAATGTGAAACCATGATGATCCCCACTCATGCCATGCATCTTCTCATCCTTGTCGTACCGAGGGCGCTTCGCTTCTCGCCCTCTCTCCTCTGGTCTTGGTGGGTAGGAGGATTTCCTGAGTTTATCACTATCCCTGTCAGGTCCCCTTGGCAGTTCTTCACGATGACCATAGTGTGGACTGTAGTCTGACCGGTGGAGGAATACATCCCTGTTGCGGTAGTCCTCATCATGCCTCATTATGTAGGGACTGGAAGACGGATCTTCATGAGAGGGATATCGTTCAAGGCCTCGAGGGCATGGGAGGCCTCTGGTAAATATCGGACCATCAGCCATGTCATCCCTAGTAAGAGAGGCACATGGAGTTAAAGCTACGTCAGTGAGTCAGAGGAAAACTTTTTCAGTCTCTTACTCTACAGTAGCAAGACTTCATATTGTTTTCAAATGGCAGCATTGAACTCATGGCATAAGTGAAAAGCAGCACCTCAGAAGCAGGGAAGAGGACCATCAGTATTAAATACATATGGTACTTCACCCCATCCTATGGGATCACTCTCAAACACAGAAGTCCAAACACAAACACAAACTGCAGGAGGACAGCCAGGATTTAATATAGGGAACTGATCAATAGCATACTTCAGTTTTGTGAAGGAAAAAGGCTACATACGTGATTTATAAATTGCATTACTACTAAGTTTCAGGCCACAAAAGACTCCTCCCCCCGCTCTACTAGGTACTCTGGTTGTGTTACATAGGAATTATTCAGGATAATTTAGCTTTGCATTGCACACATGGCCAGATCTTCAACTGATTTAAAATCAGCTATGCAGATTTACACTAGCTGAGGATCTGGGCCATGAATTCTAGCCAGTTTTTGTGCCTGGGTTATCAGTGAACACATTTCTAGTGTACCAGAAAAGATGCTTTGGAACCTCTTCAAACTTCAAGAGGACACCAAAGCAGTGAAGTCTGTACATGTAAGAAAATCACTCCTTTGTTCTAGCCTCAGTTTAGATGAAAAGAGTATATATTATGTATGATATGCTGATGGTTAGTACAACACCAAATCAGCACCTTCTTTGGTGACTGCTCCCTACTAACACTCCCCAGTGCAGGGATGCCTTCTTTAAGAATGTTTTTCCCCCAGTATGCCTTTCTGGGATCAGCCTTTAACAGAGCAGTCCTGAAGTGGCCATTTTGCAACTGGCAACTGCTGGGTGTATCTCTCTCTCTTCCACCTAGTAAGTACCTGTTAAGCTTTCCCCTGATTTCCCCATTTTCTTCTTACTGGGAAGATGGCGCATTTTCACAATACATAAAACTGATGCCTGTACTGGACTTCTTGTAAAACACTGCTAATTACAGCTTACTTTATAGATCAGTATTTGACACAGTGAAATGATATTTCGGCAAGAACGCTGGAAGCAAAATGAAACTGGAACAAGGGTCTGGGGAATCCAGAACTTCCTCCCAAGAGCTGCATGTAAGAACAGTCTTCTATAATATGGAGGGGTCACAAGCAAACTATTTCTTCAGTGGCATTAAGGTTGTGTTCAGGTTTCAATTAAGTGTTATTTAAATCCCTTTTGAGCATGAAAACAAATATTGCTGTTAGCCTAAGTTCTAGAGTACTTGTTTTATGCAAGTCGGACATGTGACCCCTTAGAAAAATTTAGGGCTGGTGTCTAACTGCTTTGGATCCCTCTCCTATAAAAGACTTAACAGTTCAAACTTTCAGGAAAGGTAGCTCTAAAAGTCTCATGTATTGGATAGTTTTTAAATAAAAATATTAAAAGGCAACTAACTTATTTGGGAATTTACTTGCCCTGTAATTTTGCTTCTCTGAAGAATTCATCTTGCAGGATTCTCATACATGACATGCACTGGAGTCATGGGAAATTCCCCTGTCTCTCAATACTTTTGAGCCTCTGAAGCACATGTAGAGTAGCTTGAGGGGTCTGCCATACTGAGCATGATTCAACCTCAGGTACCCGAACATTCTAGCTAGTTCCTTTCAACAGCAGGAAACAAAAGTGCCCTGTAAGCCTCTAATGAAACAAAAAGAATAGGGAAAAATCTCCCTCAAGTAATCAACATGCCACATAAGGGATGGACAATGGATATAGGATTGTCTAGAGGATGAAACCCCAAGCATATCATCTCCTATTCAAAAAACTCCAGAAATCTGAGAAGGGATGGGTGAATGCATGTGATACTTGCCAAAAGACATCTTCAAAGAATCAGAATTACAGTAAATATATTCCCATCTCTAAAGATATCAAACAGATCATTACCATTAAAAATCCTAAGCATTAAAATGACTGGAAATGACGAGATAAGGTAGTCTGCATAAGTATTCTATTCCTTTAACAATACTGATATGTGAAAATTCATCTTCCTCATGCAGTAATTCAACTCTGAGCCACAAGACAATTCTCAACACACTTCATATGTCACTGATTGAATGCTTTACATAGTCAGACATACAAATTTAGTGATGGATATATACCGAAAAAGTTCATTAGCGCTGTCTTTGGATCAGAATTAAGGTGGAAGTAGGAATTAACAAGTTTCTACTGTATCCTAAAGTAAAACGCACCCAAGTTGACTACATGATCAGATGTTTCTAGCTTTGGCTTCTGACAACATACACAAAATAAGTACCAAAATATTTATACCACAGTAACTGAAAATAACTTGCACACATATAAAAGCTGGTACTTTCACCACTACAGGGCACAGCTGACTAACTTATTCTTCACTTTCAGGAAACACCTTTTCAGTACCACCCCCTCCTATTCCTGAGATCTGACTACACCCAGAAAAAATGCATGAAAACGTCATGGGGAGTAACTGATGCACATTACCAAATGCCTTCAGCTAATTTTTTTCTGCAATTAACTATGTCACTCTCACTAGACAAGTGGCAATCAACAATCCTTATGAACTCTGATTACAGAAGGCAACTTAAGGGAACATTTAATGATATCTCAGAGGGGAAGGAGTTGAAATTGTGTCATGAGTATAATCAGAAAAGGCACCAAAAATACATTCTGGACAGCAAAGAAACATGGATTTAATAGACAGTCAGACTGGAGAGCAAAGGATATAACACACCTGTATACAGGGGCTAGGACATCTGAAACGATTGCTTATCGTACAGTAACTGTGGTTCTTCAAAATATGCTGTCCATATACATTCCATTGTGGGTGTGCCTGTACCCCACACACTTGGCCAGCAGTTTCCATTGGGACTGCACCTGTGCCCTGAGTGTCCGCAAGCCTCCCACCGTGAGGGCATAAAGGGTGAAGCAACCCCAACCACATCTCTGTTCCTTCACCAATAGAGAATCCAGGGATTAAAGGATTCCCCAGTAGCAAGGAGGAGGATGTCTCATGGAATATTTGTGGACAATGCATCTCAAATAGCCACAGATACTGTAAGGTGAGTAACAGTTTCTTTGCCTTTGACACAGTCCCTCACCAAATGTTCTTAAGCAAAGCAAGCAGTCATGGGATAAAAGGAAAGGTCTTCTCATGGACTGGTAACTGGCTTAAAGATAGGAATCAAAGGGCAGAAATAAATGGTCAATTTTCACAGTGGAGATAGGTAAATAGCAAGGCCCCCCAGGGACCTGTGCTGTTCAACATATTCATAAGTGATCTAGAAAAAGGGGTTCACAATTAAATGGAAAAGTTTGCCAGTGATACAAAATTATTCAAGATAGTTAAATTCAAAGCTGAATGTGAAAAGTTACAAAGGGATCTCAAAAAAATGGGTGACTCAGCAACCAAAATTGCAGATGAAATTCAATGTTGATAAATGCGAAGTAATGAATGCTGGAAAACAATCTCAACCATACAAACAAAGTGATGGAGTCTAAATTAGACGTTACCATTCATGAAAGAGATCTTGGAGTCATTGTGGACAGTTCTCCAAGAATATCTGCTCAATGTGCAATGGTAGTCAAAAAAGCTAACAATGTTAGGAACCATTAGGAAAGGGATAGATAATAAGACAGAAAATATCTTAATGCCACAATATAAATCTATGGTATGCTCATACTATGAGTACTGTATGGAATTCTGGTCATCCCATCTCAAAAAAGATATATTAGAAGTGGAAAAAGTCCAGAGAAGGGCAACAACGACTACGGGTATGGAAGAGCTTCTATAAAATCATGAATGGTGTGACAAAAGTAAATAAGTGTTATTTATCCCTTCACATTACCACAAAAACCAAGGGTCATGCAATTAAATTAATAGGCAACATCTTTAAGACAAACATAAGGAAGTACTTCTTTACACAATGCATAGTCAACCTGTGGAACTAGTTACCAGGGGATGTTGTGAAGGCCAAAAGTATAACTGGTTTCGAAAAAGAATTAGATAGGTTCATCTATGGCTATTAGCCAAGATGGTCAGGGATACAATCCCATGCTTCTGGACACCAGAAGCTGGGACTGGACAACAGGGGGTGGATCATTCAATAACTATCCTGTTCTGTTAATTCCCTCTGAAGCACCTGGCACCAACCACTGTCGGAAGACAGGATATTGGGCTAGGTGGACCATTGGTCCGACCCAGTATGGGCATTCCTATGTTTGAGTGTTTATCCATATATATTCCACTGTTGCTGACTCACTAGCAGTGACCTAGATCTGTGATTCTCGACCAGCTCCACTAGCAGCTCCCTGCTGGGAGCTCAGCTGCCCCACAGGCTCCTGGCATGTTGCCCCCATCCCTTGCCTCCCCAGGGGAAGCCTCCCCATTCCCCGCCAGGAACAGGGGGGAAGACACCCGGGGCTTCTCACCCCCAGGGAGTGAGGTCCAATTGCCCCGGATTCTCTTCATCCCCCTCTTCCCACCTGCTCCTCTTCAGGTTAGTTTCACAGCTCTGAGGGTACATCTACACTACAGGGGGGAGTCAATTTAAGATACGCAAATTCAGCTACGTGAATAGCATAGCTGAATTCGACGTATCGCAGCCGACTTACCCCGTTGTGAGGACGGCGGCAAAATCGACTTCTGCAGCTTTCTGTCGGCGGCGCTTACTACCACCTCCGCTGGTGGAGTAAGAGCGTCGATTAGGGGATCGATTGTCGCGTCCCAATGGGACGCGATAAATCGATCCCCGAGAGGTCGATTTCTACCCGCCGATTCAGGCGGGTAGTATAGACCTAGCCTGAGTCCTGTTCCAATAGGAAAGTGCCCTACAAACATCTAGGGTGTAAAGTTTAGCCTTCCCTTTGCTGGAATGTGGCTTTGAAAAGAAAATAGACAGATGTATTATGTGGTTGACATGGAATTTACAGAGTACCTTTGGCAAGAATTTTGGGTGAGGTCTCAAAATTACTGTCTTTATGAAAAAAACATGTATTTTGGTTCTGCCATAAAAGCTTGTATTTCCTCTACACTTCTGGTAGATGTTACTACTATCAAAAAGGCTGTTTTGATGGATAAATGGAACATGGAACATGTAGGCAGAATGCTCAAAAGGTGGACCCTTTAAACCTATCAGTACAATGTTGAGATCCCAACAAGGGGAAAGCTTTCAGACTAGAAGATATACTTCCATAAGGTCTTTCAGGAACCTTGCTATTGTAGGATGTAAAAATATGGAATATCCCTGAATTGGATGGTGGAAAGCTCAGATGGCTGCGAGATGGCCCAGCCCCTCAGAGAACTCAAGAGTTCTTTAAGCACAGAAGGTATTCCAGTATGGCAGGTGCTAAACGGAGTCAACTGATGCTGCTGAGCGTACAGTGTAATCTTTTCCACTTGGCTGTGTAAGTAAGTGTCAGAGTCCTTTCTACTATGGATAAGGATGTTTTGTCCTTAAGAGATACAGGTCCTTTCCACTGATGTTAACCACCCAGCATTCAGGCTGTGAGGTGCCAGGAAGGTGGATCTGGATGAAGAATCTATCCTCATCTTTGGGATATCACATCAGGCTCAACTGGACTGAAGGTTGAATGGAGAGATTCATCATGTCTGAGAGCCAGAGCTGCCTCAGCCATGCTGATGCTATCATGATGAACATGCAAGTCCTGCCTGAGTTTCTCTGAGAGTTCTTGGAATCAATGAAATATCAGGGTAAACATTAATTACGCCGAGGGCCAGGGTATCAGGAATGCATCAGAATCTGACTCTGCCCATCTCTGGAGCAGATCTTGTGGCACTTCTTGTTCTTGTTAGTGGCAAAGAGGTGTATGGATGACCCCACTTAATGAATAGGTCTTGGATAATGGTATCCTTTACTGACTTTACTTTCTCCTTTTGGAGGAAGAAATCGATCAAAAACTCTAAAGCTAATACAAGTAACTAACTGCTAAGTACCAAACTATTTACAATACAATGCATAGACCACACAGTAACCAAGAAATTTGGACATTACAAGTTCTGACTCTGACTCGTAGCTGGGGGGAGGATATCTAAGACACAGCTGGGGTCACTGTGCCCTTTATGCCCTCAGCTGGGATGTGGGAGTCATGAGGACACTCAGGGCACAGAGGCAGCCCAGAGACTGCTGACCAAAAGAATTTGAACTGGAGTACATGAGGTGCATGTACGTCAACCGTGGATAGATATGGGAAAGCATTCTGAGTCTGGTTTAGCTGTTGCTTTTCATACTTTTTTAGCCCCATGTTCCTCACTACTTCTTTTATCATTTCAAATGAATAACAAAGCTTTATCAGGGAGTCAAAGTGAAAGCTGTTAATTTGTCTGAGGGAGGTAATGTCCCTCCCAGCAGGGCATTTTCACTTTTACATTAAAATAAACTAGGCCACTTCTAACCCTACAGCATGACCACAAAACATGAGATATATATACACCTATTGGAGAAAAGGAAGCAGTGGGGAATCCCCAACAGACAAATAAAGACAAGCCTTAAAGTTGTGGCTATGCTCACAATTCTCTTTTGTATCATTTCCCTCCGCCTCTAGTACATGCTGCTATCCCCTGTGTATGTGCACCAGTTTTGGCTGGAAAACTAGTACCCTGAAAAGGGGATTTATAGATGAAACGCAGATTAAAAGAAAATTGAGCAGAAGGCTTAAAAGTGATAGTATTACCAACTAAACCCTAATTTGATTTACTGCAGTTGCTGGACCTTAATAACCTTAAATAGCTGATATGCTTCTAAAGACAGGAAACATAATGAAAGGATTCTGCTCTGTTCCCCTCCTTTGGACTACTACCGTTTGGGTATTTGCATGAAAACAGTATGTTTCAGTGCCTCCTCTGCACCTGCTGCTTAACCCCTCACCTGAATACACAACTAGCTGCAGTGATGATGATCACGAGGGACACAGACTCTATATAAAATGTTTTCCATCTCTGACTACTGTGTTCCTATGTCAAAGCGGATAACAATTTCAGTGGGGAAAAGAGGATTCAAGCTTTGAGTATTAGTTCTTTATTTCCTCTGCCCAGTTTCACCTGCTTTTCCGCAATAGACACTTTTAAACTATAGATGTCTATCTACAGATACTACTGTGAGGAGCATGTCACACCCAGGAAACCTCTTAACTAAGTGTACTTGTCTCCAAGTCCCATCAGTGGGACTTTTAGAATCCTAGCACTTCACTGAATTTTTGTCCTGTGAGAGACACTCTCCTTAATGTCCTAGCAACAAAGCATGGCTTCTTGCACAATTCCTAAAGGCTGCTTTTACATCTTGATGCCCACGCCATACAGCTTCCTGTCACTGCAACAGCTTTTCCCCAGCTAGAACACCCACTTTACTCTAGTGCTGTTATCTGGGCCTTTCTATGGCTCAAGCAAGTAGAGCATTCAACAAAAATTGCTTAAAGAACCTGGGGAGCTAAGCCTTAGAAGTCTTGGTTTAAACTAGAGCCAAGCCACTGTCTCACTCTATGGGATCCCAGTGTGCAGAGAATCATACCTGTCCATGTCACTGAGGTTATCAACTGGTGAGCCCAGTCGATCAGGCAGCCTCCTTCGCTCTGGTGTGTCAATGCAATACCGGTCATTACCAACAGTGATCCGCAAACTCTGCTCCAGTGATGACTCGGAACGGAGGCTTGGAGAACGTCTCTGCAATTGAAGAGAGAATGAAAGCCCAGCACAGGACTGTCCCCTTAACCACAAGACAGGCATCTAAGTCTGTCCACCTCATCATATTAGACTTGGGGGCGGGGATCGTAAGAAATAAATTAATCATACCTCTTCTCCATTTATATAAAATTGCTTTGCAACTTAAAAGAAAGTGACTGAGTGTAGTTCCTTCTCACCCTACATGCAACTAACAATCACTCGGTATTTACACTAGCTCCACAGGAACTTTTAAACTTGAAAATACCTTTGAAGAACTGCACTTCTGGAGGTAGAACAAAAGAGAGGAAAAAGAGGAAAAAGAAGTTGTTCAGGAAATCCCAAAGTTGCTGTTGTGCTCCCCTCATTGTTGGGGACAGCCAACTGCATGGATTGTGTACCCTGCAGTGCCAAGGAATTTTTGTGCATCTATAGCCGATATACTTACTGGGCAGGTCCTCTTGGCATAACGAGAGCCTGGGTCAATGACAGTGACATAGCCCATTACCAAAACTGGAAAGCGTTCCAAAAGGGGCTCTGCTACTTGACTCGTAGTAAAAAAATGCTCTACATCAGTAGTTCTCAACCAGGGGTTCGCATTCCCCTGGAGGTACATCAACTCATCTAGATATTTGCCTAGCTTTACAGCAGACTACATAAAAAGCACTAGTGAAGTCAGTACAAACTTAAAATTTCATACAGACAATGACCTATTTATACTGCTCTATATACTATATCGGTGTTTCTCAACCTAGGGGTGGGAACCTCCGGGGGGGGGGGGGGTCACAGGATGGGTTTAGGGAGTCACAAGTGCTGGACCGGCATTAGTGGGAGGCAAGCAGTGGCCCCGCAAAGCTAAGATACATGCTGAAGCCCAAGCCCCACTGTCCACGGCTCAAACTGAAGCCCAAGCTCTACTGCCCAGGGCTGAAATCAGACACAAAAACCGTACCTGGTCTGTATCGTTTTGTAAGAAACAATACCATTTCCAACTCCTCAACAAGCCACCTATTATTTTGGTGGAGCCTTGAAGACCATGTTCCAAACAAAGCCCTGGATTGCAATCACTATTCTATCTGAAGAGTGAGCAGGAAGATCTTTCAAAGCCCATCAACAAATTGAATGGCTGAAGGATTGCTGTTGAAGGGCACAATCACCTTCCTATCCCCATGGCTGAGCAGCACCTGCACTAGGATTTCTCAGCAGAAATTTCCATATGTTGCTAGTGCAGCTCTATCAGAGCAGTACCAATGTGAACCTTAGTGAAATCAAAGCTTCTTTATCTACTGGCATTTTCAACACCTTCCTTGTTGTCTAACCCTACTTAGAGCAGGTATAAACCCCAGTGTTAAAAGTGCCAATGGCCACAACTGCCTCATGTACATTAGCATTCCCCACTTTGTTACCACTAGGACAGTTGTGCTAGAGTTAAAAAAAAAAAAACCTCAGTGTATCTAAGTAGGCAAGGTCTGAGTGAGTTATCTTTGTAGACTTCCCCCTAGAATTCAAAATACCCAAGAACTTCATTAACACAGAGTTAAGGCTGCCCAGTGAGGCATTCCAGAAGATGGAGAGTGATGACTAAACTTAAACATCAGAAAATCAGGACATAAAAATGTTAAGGTATGCGCCACCCGGACAACACTACCTTAACTCTGACCCTGAGAGTTGGCAACACCCACTGGGAATGGTTCAGTAAGGGAGATGCCATAATAAGCAGATATGAGGAAGTTCTAAGAACATATGCCACTGTTTCTGTTATGTAGCACAGATTTGATTTCCAGCATTTATATGCATGCACTCTAACTGCCTTCACTGCATTGTGTAGTTGTACTGAATGATGGAGGGATTTGTTGGAGCAGCATGGCAGAGCTGTTACTGTGATACGATGAGAGGTGGCTGTATACTTTGAAGGATGAAACATGCCTGACTTCAGCAATGAATTTTGTAGGGTGTCAGTAAACATGTACAAGGGCATCTTCTTCCCATGGGGATTCTCAATGGTCTGGTAGCATAGACGATAGTGGTCTCCAGGGCTTAACGAGGGGTAAGTGAAGGCAATGTCTGAGGAATCCTCAGGGCAAGGGTGATGGGGGACAACATTTAGCAAGCAGGGGATAAGGGGGGCGGTTGTATGGAATAGACTTAGTGTCTCAGTGTAGGCCTCGTGAAGTTAGCTCCTGTTTGCTATACCTGGCCTAAACCCGAGTTTTGCCTTAACAAAGATATGTTGGACTTTGTCCTGCAGTACTCATGTGCTCTGGTCCCAAAGTGTTCTGTAGCATCTGACGGGTAGAGTCGAGTATATGTTACTGCCATGCAGGGACATTGCTCAAAGAGGGCAGAGGTAAAGTTGCATAATGGGGATAGGTGTACCTTAACTTTGTATTTCCTGGTTTCCAGAGGTTTAAGTTTGCATTACCTTAACTCTTCATTTTCTGGTTTTCAGTTTAGCCACTTTCCTCATTCTGGAAGGGCATGAGGCATTACTGGGCAACCTTAACTCTTGTGTTTACATTGCTGGGCATTTAATTGCCTTGGGTTTTAAAAATAATAGTTTCTCAGCACCCCCATGTTCTACAGATGATCTCTCCCCTCTCCATTTCCCCAGGCTCCTTAGCAATGATTCCTCCAGCCAAAGAATGCACTGGCTGCACGTTAGTTCTTTCACTGCCCCTTCATCTTGTGTTGGTCTCCCCACTCTCTGCCTGTCCACAATAGCTTGGTCCTCCCTCCTCAGCCTTCCTTCCCACAGAAAGGAAAGGGTCAGCATGGGACCTGCAGTTTGAGGAGCTGTGAAGAGGATGCAAGAAGAGTGCAGGGACAAGCATGGAGTCAGTTAGGACAAACATGGGGGGCATGGATATAGGGGGCTTGGGGGGAAACAGAAGTCCCCTAACATTCCCTATTGCACAGCTCAGAACTCCTGCTTTCCATCCCATTTTTCAATATACTGTTCCAACACCCCCTATTCTCTCACTGCTGCAACTTCCTATATTCCATTCAACTGCGTAAGAGATCCCCAGATTGCTCCAACTCCTCCAACAGTCTCTCCATTACAGCCATTGCTCCGATTGCTCTCATATCCCTCAATGCTTTGAGGCTCATCTCCCCCCCCCGCCAACTATATCACATAAAGCCTTCTCATTCCACCTCATCCTTTTCACTCCATGCCCTTGGTAAGCTTGAAGAGCTTGTAGGGATGTGGTGGGCTGTCAGGAATGCTGGACACAGAAAGGGGCAGGAAACTGGAGATGCAGTTTCCCATATCTGGTCCAAATGTATGGGGAAGGAGCTCTACAAAGCCATCTGCAGCATGGGAATCTTAGGCTAGGTCTACTCTACAGACCTTACAGCAGCACAGCTGCGCTGGTGTAAGGTCTCCTGCGTGGCTGCTCTATACTGATGGGAGAGAGCAATCCTGTCAGCATAATCAAACCACCCCCCAAGTGGCAGAAGCTATGTTGGTGGGAGAGCATCTCCCGACAAAATAGCACTGTCCACACCGGTGCTTTTGTCGATGAAACTTATGTCAGTCAGGAGTGTGTTTTTTCACACCCCAACCAACAAAAGTTTTACCAAAAAAGTGCTAGCGTAGACATAGCCTTAGAGAAGTGTAAAGCGGCATATTCATTTGAATAAGTACAATCAATGGAGATGAATACAGCCTGAAACAATAACTCTGAGATTTGTGGCCTGCTTCATTCAACTCAGCAGGTGTTCTCATTGCCTCCCTGTCTTCCTCAGCCTTTAGGCTCACAGAGGGAAGAGGGGCTCAGATCCACCCCCACCCCCCAGGAAGGCCCCCAGATCCCAGCTCACATGAGGGCAGGAAGAGGGGTTTACCTCCCAAAGGGGAAGGGCCCCCTGATCTTGGCTTACACATGGGGGGGGGGGGAGGAGGAGACAGGAAGAATGGCTCAAACTGCTCCACCAACCTAATCCCCCAATTCCACTTGCAACTCATCCCAATGCTCCCTCTCAGCCTCCCAACCCCCTCTCCCTTCGCCATTTATTCCCCTCCCCACAACCCAGACTCTCCTCATTGCAGCCACAAGCCCCTTTCGCCCATCCTCACATCTCCATCCTAACACCCTTTCTCATTCTCCCCATTCCCACACTGCGCCGACAACCTCCCCACATTCCCCCTCAATGCTATAATCCCCCCTTATTTCCTTGGTCTGCACCAACAAGTTATAAGGATCTGAAAACTTTATGAACTGCTCATGTTAGGGGGGCTCTGTGCTAGGAAAACGCCTTGACCAAATGACCCAGTGACTTGCTTTCCTGTGATCACACTCAAAGTTCCATTGTTCAGGAACCATGATCACATTATCCAGGAACCATGATCACATTATCCTGTCTTTCATCTTTTCTCTGTTTGATCAATGCTAGTTTTCTTTAGAACGCTCCTAAATTTAAGAGAGAGTATGCATGTAAATTTTAGAGCACTTTGAAAAAATATCACTCTTAAACCAGAAGTTTTGGTCTCAGGCAAAACTTCCAAAATGAGCCCCTGCAGAAAGCAGGCAGAGAGCAAGGAATGTGCACAATCATATTAAAACTATCAAAGATAGGGCTCAAACTTGGTGCACAGGTGTAGCTCTGGGTCAGTGACCACAGCATATCGTCTTGAGCCACTCAGTTACTGTGGCAATAGCTTGCCTAGAAACCCTCTTACTCTAGTACAGCCCCAGTCTAGCTGCAAATGCACATTTCAGTTCCTTTGGTTTTGCAGTTTGCCAATCTCTAGATCCAAAAAATCTAAGGTCAATACCTTTTTTCAGAATTGTTTCTCCAAAGGGGTAGTGAGTGCTATGCACAAGCTGAGCAAAACGCTGAGTAACTGAGATCAATTGGGGGGAGAAGGCTATACTTCATGAACCCCTTGCTCAAATGACTCCCAAATTGGAGCATTAACATGACCCAGCACCCCCATGACACATAGCAAGTGTAAAGACAAATTGAGTAAGCATGTGGATTTTAGAGCACTCAGAATAACAAAAGCAATTATTAACTTCACTAGCAGAGCTGGTGCTAGGCTACAATCATTTGGGAATCTCTTTGGCAAGTATATTATTAACTAAGTGCTTGTCTACACAAGAAAATCTGGAGTAAGGTATTTAAAATGGATTAAGTATTCCTGATTAACTCCATGTGTGGATGCTCTTATTTTGGAATAAGAGTGCTTTTTTCCAAATTAGCTTAATCTACTGGAGTGCTGTCAAATCCAGTGGATAAAGTTAATATGAAAAAAAGCACTCTTATTCCCGAATAAGGGCATCCACACATGGAGTTAATCAGGAATAGCTATTCTAGAGTAATTCTCCATGTTAAGAAGCTCTTACACAGTTCAAGACAAAACTTCTTTCTTACTGCAAAGAATATTCACAGATAATTAGTATTTACTATATAGAATACTCCTTATAGAGTCACAGTACCAAACAGTAAAGATATTCACATCTGAAATAGAATTTTAAAAACAGGGTTTTACATGCACAAATCTGAATATTTTGCTTAGGCTGAGATGAGAAGTTTTAAAAACATATTAAACTGTCAGAGAATGAATCTGATGAACCTGTAACTGGCTCTCTATATCAACAGGAAGAATTTAAACTTAATGTTTATTAGACATTTGATTTAGAAAGGTCTCTGCATTCTGCACATATAAATTATCTTTAAGCACAAGATTCTGTTAAATGGTCAAACTAATCCCATTAGCTAAATATTCTATTTTACCCATAGGAGCCTTTGCTTAGCTAAAGGATAGTTTGATCTTTGATTCTTAGCTGAAATGGCTAAGGTTTCTGGCCTGCTCTAACTCTGAAGAGGAATAAAAGGGAGAAAATCAAAGGGCCATTATTTGGGATGGGGATAAATGATGAAAGCAGAAATCATTAGACATTAGAAATGAAAGACCCCTAGTAAATAACATTAAGTGCTTTTCATTTATAGATCTCAAAAGTAGGTAAGAATGACTACCCTTACTCTGCATACAGATGGAGAACCTGAGGCTCAAGGAAATTACATGATTTACCAATGGTCACACTATGGGTCAGTGGCAGAATCTGAAACAAGAGCCACTCCAGTGTCCCAACTCACTGACTAGACTATCCTGTCCACTTCTCTAAAAACACAGGATTGATCTCCACGGTACATTTTCTTACACTCCATCAGTCAGGAAAACTATTGTTCTGTGGAAAGAGGTATCAGATTCTGAACGGATTATTTCATGGAAGAATCAGTATTACAGGGGAAATCAAACGGGGTTATTTGGGAGAAATCAGATGAGGGGCAAGGGCATTCAGGAGTAGTTTCCTGGCTGCGGCTGTCCCTGCATGGTGGGATAGGTAAGAAACATACATGACGGGGTGTCCTTACGCCAGTAGGAGGGAAGGGTACAGTGGTGTGATGGCCAGGGAGCGGGGACAAGTACACAGCGTTAGGCAGGCAGCGCTAGGACAGCACAGAGTGTCCGATCCGCAAGGCAATCGCCCAGCCTGGGGAGGGGGCGGAGCGGGTAATTACCCGGGGCCTGGCCGAGGGTGTCCTGGGGGGTAATTACCCGGCTACTGCTGCTGTCTCCATGCTCGCCCCCGCGCCGGCCCCGGCTCCTCCCGGGCCCCGGCCCCCCCGGCGGGGAGGGCAGCCTCTTGCTGCGGCGCGGGGACGGGGAGCGGCGAGAGGCTGCGCGGTGGCCGGACGGGGAGCGGTGGCGGCGGGACGGGGGAGGCGGCGAAGCTGAGGAGGGGGGGCGGCCGCGGCCTGGGCCCGGCCCGGACCCCGAGGTACCCGAGCGGGAGCTGCGGGACCCCGACGAGCTGCTCTCCTTGGAGCGGTGGGACGAGGGCGGCGGGCCGGAGCGGCCACTGCTGGAGCGGTACATGGCGGCGGCGGTGCAGGGGGCCGGGCGGGAGGCCTCGCAGTTCAGTTTCCCGGCGCTGTCCTCCTTCTCTGCCCGCCTGGGCCCCTTGCGTGCGCGTTCCCGACACCGCCGCCGTCACGCGGGGAGAGGGGGCGCGCTGAGACACCCGAACAAAATGGCGCCGGTAGAGCCCCGGTCACGTGACCTAACGCAGGCAGGAGCCGCGGGAGTGTCTCCCTGCTCCGGGAGTGACCCCAGCTTGTAGCGCCCGCCTCCTGCCAGGGACTGCGCCTCTTTCCCCCGCCTCCCCCGGCACTGACGGCATCCTGCCCTGCAGCGCCCCCTGCAGGCCTGCGCGCGGGAGCTGCAGCCCCTCGTGTGCGGCAGCGGCTGCCAACCGGCCGGGCAGGAGCTCTGGGGCAGCGGGCCGGAGGCCCTTGGAGCGAAATCGGGATAGAGCGGGTTGAGGCGAGGCGAGGCCTGGAGCTGCACAGAAGCAGAGAGCTGCTCGGTGCAAAGAGGAGACCGCTGACTTCCCCAACAACGACCAGTCCAGAGGAGGCGGCTGGCTCCTTCTCCCCCTCTGGTGCTAGAGGAACAGAGGCACGTGCCATGAACCGGGGAGGCAGCAAATGTAGACGTGCTGGAAGCATATATGTTGACACACATGTAATTAACCCGTGGAATGCCGAGACCAAAGATACCGTTGAGGCCAAGAGGTTAACTGGATTCAAACAAAGCTAGCTGGGGATTGGGAATGATCCCTGGCCGCTATGTTAGAGTGGGTTTTGTAAAAGTTTGGAAAGCATATCAAGTCTCCTGTCTCAAAGTGTAAGCCAATCACTATACAACCAAGTCAGGAAGAAACTCCCTTTATGGGGAGATTATTCCATACATGTCCAGGCTTTTTTGCAGCTGCTTTTGAAGCATCTGGTAAAAACTGGTCACTCTCAGAGACAGGACATTGGACTGAGGGACTGCTGTCCTGATCTAGTGTGGCAAATCATATTTTCCTGTGTCAAAGCAGACAAGTTAATGTGGCAGTGGAAATCCCCACTTTCTAAATCCCTCCCCTTCTTTGTTGATTAGGAGTTGAGATAGGCTTAGTCTTTGGTTATTAACAGATTGGGATCTGAGGGATGGTATTTGTAGAGCCCTGTGCAGATACAAAATTTGTATTCGCATCTGCTCTGCAGACATGATCCGCAGATTTGCGGGACTGTAGGTATTTACAAGCTCAGCTCAAATTTTGCCCATTTCTGGGGTTGTGTGCCTCAGAGCACACTTGAATCAGACAACAGTAGCTGTAGAAAGGTTTTCAGGCTTATTGGTCCCCTAACACTTAACAAGGCACATGTGCAGAGAGGGTAAACTGAGTCTTAATGACACACTATATCCAACTGCCACACCTTTGAACTGTTTCTGAATGAGTGCACTGCTATTCTAATTCAGGAAATACACTTAAATGTGTAAACCATCAAAGCATGCCCAACTCACAACAGCCTGCATAATCATGTGGATTTATTTCTGTTACCCTTCTCCACCCTATCCACTTCTCTCTCAAAGTTTGTTACGATTCACTTGTTGTGACTTTTCTTTTATTAAATTGCATGTATTTGTACAGTGCCCAACATAATGGGACTCTGATCCTAACTGAGATTAAGTGTGCAACACAATAGATCTAATTAATAATAAGGAAAATGACCAGGTAAATAATTTCTAACTAATTATTTCTGTAGAGCTCAGAATCTTTCAAACTCGGCAATGCACTGAGTACTGCTCTGTGACAATGCTATAAAACCGCTACAGCACTTAACATTTGCAACTAGGACAATGTAACAGGTACAAATATACGTTGTTTATTAATGTTAAAGAAAAACATTTTCATGTCTGAAAGTCAAGGAAAGATGCGAGCCACAAACTTCAAAAACACAGAAACAGACTCCAATGATGGAGAAAAATGTCCTTTTTTGGTTTCCAGCTACCTGAATATTTGTTCCATCCCCTTGCTTTCTTCAGACTAGCCCTGAATCTTTGGTTTAAAAAACACAAATTTGTTTCCTTTTTCCTGTAGTCATTTTACTCTTAAGATGGTCACATTAAAGCAACCATCTCTCTTAGGAAAGCTTTCTCTCTCCGGCTTTTAAATAACATTCATTACTGTGGCATGTAAATGCTACACAGAAACCCAGAACACCAAAATGTTTTCTCACTCTGTTCCTTGAGAACAGAAGAGCAGGTCCTGGTGATTTCCTATATTGTAGTAAGTGGCACCTGGAAGCAGAAGCTATCCAGGTGCCATTGCTATTATGTTTTTGTTCTGTGCGTATACAATACCTTGCATAATGGTGTCCTGATCCATGGGCTACTCAAGATAATGGTAATAAAAATAATAAATAATATGATACACAAATACAAATGAAAAATAATAATAAAGATAAAAACCTCTTTTTCTGATCAGATTGTAGATAAATCTCGGATAATTTTCATATAACTTTACATTGTGCCTCTTCATATAACCTTGTATTGATGAGCCTTGGTATATGGAAACTTTGTATCAAAGCCTCATGTAGAAACTTTGCATTGCCCTTGGTATAATGTTATAGCCCCTAAGGATAGTTAAAGTAGAAGAAAAAATTATTTTTGCTAGCAGTAGAATAAGGTCTCCCCCCACCAACTCCCTTAATCAATTGCCCTGTCGAATGAATGAGGTGTGAATGAGGAAGGCATGGAAGGCAGCACCTCCAGATAGCTGCAACAGTTGGAGAGGGGCTGGGAGCCAAACCCAAGGACAATAAAATGTGTCAAGTGGGCTCACTAAAGAAAAGCAGACATACTGACAGCCTTGGGGGTTAGAAGCAAGCACCTTCTTTTGGAAACATCCTCTTTCCAGCATTGGGACAACACCCAGAAGAAAGCAGCACAAAGAACCAATGGACACAGACACAGATTTTGAATCTGGTGTAGATTTGCATGAGAGGGAAGCTGCTATAAATGTGAGATATCTTGCAGAGGACCCCGGATCTTGTCTTGTCAACATGGGAACATCGATCTGGATCGGCAGAAGCCCGGCTCCACCCCCTCCCCCATCTAACTCACCTGGCCAGTGAAGTTAAAGGGAGCAACTAATTGGTAACAACAAGATGAAGTGTGCTTGTGTGTGTCTGTAATATATTATATGCATATGATACAATGTTAATTAATACATGTATTACTAATAAATGTGGCATTCTGCCTTATTCCCCCCGAAAAGATCCCAGGCAGTACTTTAAGTACAACGAGATGACAGAACTGCTCAAAGGCAAATAAAAAGGATGCAGATAGTAGAGCTTACATGGGTCTAAAATAGTCTAGAGTAAAAAAAATCGTCTTAAAGAAGCATTACAATCTAATATTATAGTGTCCTCAAGTATCAGGGGGTAGCCGTGTTAGTCTGTATCTACAAAAACAACAAAGAGTCTGGTGGCACCTTAAAGACTAACAGATTTATTTGGGCATAAGCTTTCGTGAGTAAAAACCTCACTTCTTCGGATGCATAGAGTCTCTATGCATCCGAAGAAGTGAGGTTTTTACTCACGAAAGCTTATGCCCAAATAAATCTGTTAGTCTTTAAGGTGCCACCAGACTCTTTGTTGTTTTTATAGTGTCCTATTATCCTACTGGTCAGCTCTTTACATTTTCAATTAAGAAACTCATTCTGTACTTCACTATATTTCCATCTCTAGAACACACACTACTGACCCTTTTTCCAAAGGAGCTGAACACCCTTTAACTTCAATGGGATTGTGGGTGCTCAGCACTTCACAGGATGAGACCCTAATTTGTCATGTGATTGAAATACTCAAGCAAGGTCCTTACCTGCTTTGCAGAGGCTTTTGAAAAAGTTCCATCATTGATGCTCCAGGCTTTCACAGGACAAAGGGGCTGCCACTCAGTCTTCTGTGCTAATAGTTGGGACTTGAAACTGTCCTTTGCAACCCTGAGGCTCATTTTGGGCTGAGGAACTTCCAACTAGCTGATGTTTGAAGAAAGAGATTTTAACCAATCAGATGTAGATGGAAGTGTTTGGAAATAAGGGGTCTTTTCACTCTTATTTCTCCCAGCCGGTAAGCAGATACCCAGGGCTGGATACAAGAAGCCTTGAACGAAGAAACAAAAGGGAGAAAGTGGCAGAAGAAAGCACTTTTAGGAAAGAGGAGGGGAGAGAGTAACATGAAAGGGAATTAGCTAACAGAAGTTAGAGAGAATTTAAAAAAGTAAATAAGAACAGGTATCAGGAATAGGGTTTGGCTGAGAAGCTGTTAAGTGACAAGCATAAAGACTAGGAAACATGTAATATCTTTATTTTTAAATTTGTTTTACCTTCATAAGTCTGAGAAAAGACAAGAGACCAGCACACAGCAGACCCCAGTATCTCTAATCCCTGGAATGTTAATAAAAGCAAATGTGATTTCTTTTCTTTCTTCCTAGGCAGAGTTGCATGTTTACAGCTGTGTGTGCATTCATCCATATGAGGTGTGTTGGAGGTTATCCCTTGTCTCCAGAATTTGGCATTATTTTTTTCCATGGAGAACAGAGAGAAATGTACATTCTGTGTCTTCAGATCCAGAAGTAAACAGGTCAAGAAAATATTCCAGACTGAGCCAGCAAGGGAATGTTCAAACCTCCCCCACTTGTGACATCACAGAATTCTAGGACAGTTCAACTGATAGCAAAGCCTCAGCTGGGAGAACAAAACTGCAGCCAAATAGTTATTTTAAGAGTATTTGTGGATGATGGTGAAAACGCTGATATTCCTGGGTTTGAGCCTTGTCTGGGTCTGCCTCCTCCTGTTTGAATTCAATATCTACCTGTGTTTGGGAGGGAGGTGAGATGGGCATAAAACCCCTCTGTCACCTCCCAGTACACAAGCCCTGCTGTGGGCACTATGTAATCAGTCCAAAAATAAATTCTCAATGAAAATAGGAGAAGTTTCATCATTTGGGACATTTTAATCTTGATTGGTCAAAGCCCTGGAGAATAGACGGTTGGGAACAACCTTGCGCTAGGCCCTGTGGGGGGGACTAGTCCTAATTTTTACTCCATTTCTAGTATTAGGATTCTATGATAAATGTAGGGTGTGTTATTTATAAATGGTGTGCATGGCTTTTTATAGGTGAATACGGCACAAGCCCCTGCTCCAAGTTGCTCAGAGCCTAAATCAGACAGAAACATAACAGAAAATGAAAACAAGCCATGATAATATTACAAGAAGATGGAAAACCCTGCTCCCACTTAAGTCGATGTGAGTTTTGCCATTGACTTCAGAGGGTACAGACTTGGGACACCAATAAGTTCAGATCAGTTATGTTGGACTCTGGTGTTTTGTTGGTTCTTTTCCTGGTTTGCTTTGTTAGTATATATATATATATATATATAATCGTGTGAGTGGGTAGACAAAACTGGCTGGAATAAAGAAGGATCAGTGGTCCCTGAAAACTGCTTCTTGTTTGCTCCCGAGAAAGCAGGTCCAAAAGGAGAGGTCAGGAGAAAAGAGTAGATAGAATGAAGGGCACGACAGGGGCAGTAGAAGGAGCCAACAGATGCTATAAGGTCTGGTTGAAAAAAATCTGGGGAGAATAGTTTGAGGAACATAAAGGCATACTTTGTTCTGGATATCTAAGACCTTCTCTTGGTGCCTTATAAAGCTATGAGAAGCTTTTGCATTTGAACTTAAGTAAGATTTCAGCACAGTGAAGAGCTGTAATGTTTTATTCATTAGCAGATCCAAGCTCGGATGTTTCATATTTGTGTGCTTGAGATACCTTTTGTATCCCAACATTTCCTCAGTTGTACCTACCTTGACGAGAGAGCACATAAATCAACAGCAGAAATCCCATTGTCATGTCTTCTACATGGAAGCTGGCTTACTTATTAAAGTCAATATAATCTTTCTTCATAGCCTTGTAAACAGTATGGTAGAGGCAAGAAAGAACCCACCAAACACACACACACTGTGTAGAGAATCAATGGCTGGCAATACATGCATGATAAAGGTACCTTCTGACTACTACATGCAGGTAAGTGTTACATTTAGGACCGGGAGGAGCCAGGATACATGGGCAGAAGAATGGGACAAACATATAGATATACCAATAATTGCTTTATGCAACCAGGCAGACCAGAATGGAATAGCAAATAAATCTTTTTCTTGCCCCTTAGTAATAATACTTAACATTGATAGAGGGCTAGTGAGCGTAATAGAGGCTCACAGTCATGGCCTACACAGAGCCAGTTCTTTCCTTTTGTCCCTATTTACAGTACAGTATTCATGCCCTTTGGGTCCCTCTGTCTGAGGAATGGCAGGACCCCAGTTCACTCAATCTACCAGTAACTCCAGCTGAAAGCCAGTGTTCTGATGTGAAGCGAATAGCCCAAGACGCCAATGGGTAAGAGGTACTATGTCTTGTGAGAAGGGGAGAGCAGGAGTACCTAATGGGAACTTAATAGAGAAACCTTGATCCTATACACAGTTTCTTCTCATCTTGCACAGCATGGCAAAAACAAGATAAGAGAAGAACAAAGTGCAAAGTGAAAGGAGTCCAAATACCAAATGGGCTCAAGTAGGAGTCTTGGCAGTGAGCACGGACTATCTGGGGGCACTCAGTATCCATCCTGGGGCTTCAGTCATTCCCCATTCCCCTAAAGACTGCAAAAGACTGTTGGTGAGTGCCAGCTGCTTCGACTCTCCTTTCTCTCCCTCTCTCTCTTTCAATGAGTCTAATTAAAAGGTGCTTTAGACTCACAGCTTTTACTTCTGCCTCTTCTATCTCACACTCCCTCAGTCTGATTGTTTTGTTTTCCCAGACAGGAATGCTGCTGGCATTTTGTTTCCCCAGCACCCCACTGATAACATTGAGACTCATTCTCAAAAGCACAGAGGACTCTTCACTGTGTGTGTCTGTACTGGCTGGGAGTTGGAAAGACACTTGCTATCTACAAGGAATTGCTTGTGTCTGATGATAGAATTACCACTTCATACAGAATTGGAAGGGGTAGTCTGTCTGGCCCTGAAGATAACTCTGGCAGAGTCATGGGTCAGAGAGACCTTGGCAAAGCAGTGTACTCATAGCTTCAGTACTGCAAACTACAGTTCCCTTCTTCTCCATCAGCCAGAGTTCTCATACCGTGGGGGTGACCTTACACCCACCTATCATTCTGTAATAGATGGGTTGTATGTGCATGCAACTGCCCCTTTAGCTCATCTGCTGATGGCCTGTGTGTTTGTAGTTAAAAGTTATGTCTGGTATTTCATGATGCTGCTTGCCTCACATTATACATGCTTTAGTCAAATACAAGTGATTGGACTCAGTCAGGGCTTAAATTCAGCCGTAATCATCTGGAGTGGAGCTCCAATAAATATTTTCAAACCTGCAGGAGCTCTAGCACCTCCTGCAGGGCTGAAAGCCTGAGCCCTGGCTTTCCCCATGGTGCAGAAGCCCCAAGCCCTGGGGCGCCTCCCACAGGGCAGAAGCCCTGAGCCCCTGGCGACTCCCGCAGGGCTGAAGCCCTGAGCCCCAACGCATCCCACAGGGAAGAAGCCCCAAGTCCCAGTGCCCCCCTCAGCAGGGCTAAAGCCCCAAGAACCCCACCCTACAGCTGAAGTCTGGAGCCCTGAATGGGGGTGGGGAGATATGCGGGGCTCCAGGAAATAATTTCTGAGAATTTAAGCCCTGGGCTCAATATAGTGGTGATTGATATAAATTATCTGGCCTAGTTATACTAGATTATCCTTATGGTCTCTTCTGGCCTTAAAATCTACAAATCTGACAACAGGTGACTGTGTATGAACATGACCCTGTAGAGACAGATGTTGAGAACCAAGATGAGGGGAGCAGGAGGGATGTCTGGGAAACCTGTGAGGGAACTAATGGGATTTGGGAAAAATTATTGTTGTTCCTGGACACTGGTCTGATTCCTAGGCATTTTTTCTGGGGGGTGGAAGGGGAAGGAAGGCTGCATAGCATTTATATATGTACTCAGTGTACTAGTTAGGCACATATTTAAATAATTCAGATTCATTAAGCTGCCCATATTTTACTCTTTCCTCAAAATTCGGCCCACAATGTGTTTTGTTGCACTTCTCTGATCTCCCTCCAATTTGTCATCTTTCTGGTAATGAGGTACCCAAAATGGTACACATTATTCCAGGAGCAGTTGCAACGGAGCTAATTAGAGCGAGATTGTGAACTCTCTACTCCAGGATACGACACTCTGTATGCCGCCCAAAATTACATTGACCTGCTTAGTTGCTATGTCACTTTGCAAGGCCATGTCTAATTTGTTGTTCAGTCACCAATACATCTCTTTCAACCATTCCTACTTTCCAGGTTTCTCCTTCCCATGTGTTACCCTTCCCCAGATGTACTAGCTTCATGTTTTAAAACTCAATTTATTTAAATATTTTCTACCTCTTTTATCTTTGTTCCCCCTGTTGTATTATATTTCTCTAACCTAGTGTTTGCAACTCTTCCATTGTAGTGTCATCTGCAAATTGTATATTCCTTGGGGTTACTGCTCTGTGTGACAAGAGTCCCAAATTCTATTACTCTCTAATTTGTATTGTTTATTATTTGCCTTATTGATTTGGCTGTCTCTGTAGTGTCTCTCCATCAACTTTATGGTAGCAGGCATAGATTAACTTAACTGATGAATAACATATGCTATTACTTTGCAATGCTGAATGGCACCCTTGGCTATGGTACCCATTGGGAAATCAGATCCCTGCAGGTGGACCCTTACACCTGCACAAAGACCATCTAAACTCCAGAGGTCTCTGCACCAGCACAGGGGTCTGCTTGCACCCATCTCACTGCAGGGCCGGGACCGAGGTTCATCCTGGTCTCAAAAAGGACTAATTCTAAAATGACCATTAACCCTCTCCCCTCCTGCCCATAACAATTTAGACCTTTTCTCTTCTATGCTTTACTTAAACAGGGGCTAACAAAAACATGGGGTTTAAAAGGTCACCCACAGGCTGCTAGCAGGGACAAGCCCCGCTGTACGATTAGTGATCGGCCCCTGCCTGGGCCCTGTTCACCTGCCCACCCTGGAAGACGGGGAAAGACGGGGAGGGAAGGGGGGTGTCCAATATTCCCCTGTGCAGAGCCCATGGACAGGCGCTTTCCCCTCCTGCCCGCTCCGCTCTGCGGCTGCCGCTCACTCAGCCCAGAGGCCCCCCCGGCCCGGCCCCGTCACAACTTCTCACTGGGACCCTTCAGGCCGTTTCCTGGCGGAGTCACCGCCCAGCCCGGGGTAGGCGCGCTCCGTGCCGGGTAAAGCACGGCTGGCACCGGAGCGGCTTGGGATTGACGCTGAGCCCAGGCCCGCCGCGGGACAGCGCCAAGGCCCGGGTTTGTCCTTCTTGGCTCGCCGTCGCCAGGCCGGCTCGGCAGCAGTGCAGCCTCTCGGCGGCAGGGAGCGCGGCCACGAGGAAATGGGTGCGGGCTCGTCCTCGCGAGCCCAGCGAAGGAGCGGAGACGGGGACGCGCTCAGGTACCGCGGGGGCAGGGGTCAAAGGCCGCCCGCTCAGGGGGAGGCAGCCAATGACGTCACCCGAGGCCCTGACGGGTGTCGTGGGCGGTCCTCACTGCCTGCCCCTGGCGGGTGGGCCGGGGGGACCCTCCCCTCTGCGGGCACCGGGCCGGGCGGCTGTGTGAGGCTCAGCCGGGGCCGGAAGGCGCTGGGCCCTGAGCCACCCTTGGCCGCTCCCAGAGCCGGGCTGGGCCCGTTGCCTTGGCCACATCCGCCCCGGGCGCTCCGCCCCAAACAGCCCGCGCGACAGGGAAGGTGGAGCCCGGCCGACACCCGGCCCCGCGGGAGCGGGCGGGGTTTGGGGAGAGACCGAACAAGGGCGGAAGGTGCGAGGGCAGGACACGGGGCCGGTGTCTGGTTCGATCGAAGGGACTTTTCGCTTCCAAGTGAACGTGTGTCATTCAAACAGCGAGGGCTGCGCGGAAAGAAGACACCCTGACACCTCCCCCCTTCCCGGGATTTATTTGTTGGATGCTCCATCCATACCAGCTTTCCTCCGCCCGGCCCCAGGCAGGATGGAACCATTTTTTTGGAAACGGAAAACTCCCTTCCTGCCCTAGTAAATTACATTTTCTCCCCTTTCAGGCCCAGTCACAGGGTTGTACCCAAAGTGATGGGAATTAGGTTTGAGACTTGCTGAGACCAAATGTTTCTCTAAATCCAGCTTTGGAAAATTATTTTGGCCCCCTTCCATCACCCATCCAAGGAAACAAGTTTGTGACCTGCTGAGGCTCTTTGTAGAAAGGGGGCTTTGTGCTTTTTTTTTCTTTGCTGCTTTATGATGGAGAAAGAGGCCTGAAAGAGGGTTTAACCTTTTTTACAATAAAAATAGGGGGTGAGGTGGGGGAAGGCTTTGCTTATTTTTTTTAACCTCAGAAATGGAAGGCTTAGAATCACAGAATATCAGGGTTGGAAGGGACCTCAAGAGGTCATCTAGTCCAACCCCCTGCTCAAAGCAGGACCAATTCCCAACTAAATCATCCCAGCCAGGGCTTTGTCAAGCCGGGCCTTAAAAACCCCCAAGGAAGGAGACTCCACCACCTCCCTAGGTAATGCATTCCAGTGTTTCATCACCCTCCTAGTGAAATAGTTTTTCCTAATATCCAACCTGGACCTCCCCCACTGCCACTTGAGACCATTGCTCCTTGTTCTGTCATCTGCCACCACTGAGAACAGCCGAGCTACATCCTCTTTGGAACCCGCCTTCAGGTAGTTGAAGGCTGCTATCAAATCCCCCCCCTCATTCTTAACTTCTGGAGACTAAACAATCCCAGTTCCCTCAGCCTCTCCTCATAAGTCATGTGCTCCAGACCCCTAATCATTTTTGTTGCCCTCCGTTGGACTCTTTCCAATTTTTCCACATCCTTCTTGTAGTGTGGGGCCCAAAACTGGACCCAGTACTCCAGATGAGGCCTCACCAATGTCGAATAAAGGGGAACGATCATGTTCCTCGATCTGCTGGCAATGCCTCTACTTATACAGCCCAAAATGCCATTAGCCTTCTTGGCAGCAAGAGTACACTGTTGACTCATATCCAGCTTCTCGTCCACTGTGACCCCTAGGTCCTTTTCTGCAGAACTGCTACCTAGCCATTCGGTCCCTAGTCTGTAGCAGTGCATGGGATTCTTCCGTCCTAAGTGCAGGACTCTGCACTTGTCCTTGTTGAACCTCATCAGGTTTTTTTTTGGCCCAATCGTCTAATTTGTCTAGGTCCCTCTGTATCCGATCCCTACCCTCTAGTGTATCTACCACGCCTCCTAGTTTAGTGTCATCTGCAAACTTGCTGAGAGTGCAGTCCACACCATCCTCCAGATCATTAATAAAGATATTAAACAAAACCGGCCCCAGGACCGACCCTTGGGGCACTCCGCTTGAAATCGGCTGCCAACTAGACATGGAGCCATTGATCACTACCCGTTGAGCCTGACGATCTAGCCAGCTTTCTATCCACCTTACAGTCCATTCATCCAGCCCATACTTCTTTAATTTGGCGGCAAGAATACTGTGGGAGACCGTATCAAAAGCTTTGCTAAAGTCAAGGAATAACACATCCACTGCTTTCCCCTCATCCACAGAGCCAGTTATCTCATCATAGAAGGCAATTAGGTTAGTCAGGCACGACTTCCCCTTTGTGAATCCATGCTGACTGTTCCTGATCACTTTCCTCTCCTCTAAATGTTTCATAATTGATTCCTTGAGGACCTGCTCCATGATTTTTCCAGGGACTGAGGTGAGGCTGACTGGCTTGTAGTTCCCCGGATCCTCCTTCTTCCCTTTTTTAAAGATGGGCACTACATTAGCCTTTTTCCAGGCATCTGGGACCTCCCCTGATCGCCATGAGTTTTCAAAAATAATGGCTAATGGCTCTGCAATCTCACCTGACAACTCCTTTAGCACCCTCGGATGCAGCGCATCCGGCCCCATGGACTTGTGCACGTCCAGTTTTTCTAAATAGTCCCGAACCACTTCTTTCTCCACAGAGGGTTGGTCACCTTCTCCCCATGCTGTACTGCCCAGTGCAGCAATCTGGGAGCTGACCTTGTTCGTGAAGACAGAGGCAAAAAAATCATTGAGTACATTAGCTTTTTCCACATCCTCGGTCACTAGGTTGCCTCCCTCATTCAGTAAGGAGCCCACACTTTCCTTGATTTTCTTCTTGTTGCTAACATACCTGAAGAAACCCTTCTTGTTACTCTTAACATCTCTTGCTAACTGCAACTCCAAGTGTTATTTGGCCTTCCTGATTTCACTCCTGCATGCCTGAGCAATATTTTTATACTAAGGCTTGATCGACATGTAAAATTTAGATTGACCTAGGTACTTCTAGGTACAGAAAGGAGTAACAAAAATTACCAGGGTTATGGAACAACTTCCATAGGAGAAGAGATTTAAAAAGACTGGGGCTATTCAGTTTAGGAAAGAGATGACTAAGAGAGGGGATAAGCTAGAGGTCTATAAAGTCCTAAATGGTGTGAAGAGAGAGAATAAGGAAGTGTTATTTATCCCTTCACATACCACAAGAACCAGGGGTCTCCCGATGGAATTAACAGGCAGCAGGTTTAAAACAAACATAAGGAAGTACTTCTTCACACAGCACTGTCAACCCATGGAACTCATTGCCAGGGGATGTTGTGAAGGCCAAAAGTGTAGCTGGATTAGATCCACCAGTGACTATTAGCCAATGGTCAGGTATGTAACCCTATGCTCCAGTTCTCCCTAAACTTCTGACTGCCAGAAAGTGGGACTGGACAACAGGGGATGGATCACTCAATAATTGCTCTGTTCTTTTTATTCCCTCTGAAGCATCTGGCACTGGCAAGTGTCAGAAGATAGGATGCTGGGCTAGATGGACCAATGGTTTGGCCCAGTGTGGATGTCTTATGTCCCTCAAAGGTGTGAAAAATTCACACCCCCGAGAGATGTTGTTAAGACAGCCTAAGTTCTGGTGTGGACACCACTAGGTTGCTGGAAGAAATCTTCTGTCGACCTAGTTGCTGCCTCTCGAGGGGGCAAATTTACTACAACAATGGAAGAACTCCTTTTGTCGCTATAGCAGGTGTTTACACTACTGCAGCACTTGTTTTGCCACTGCAGCGCTTGTAGTGCAGACATATCTTCAGGTACATTACGGGCATGTCTAAACTTACAGCACTGCAGTGGCACAGCTGGCAGTACATGTAGTGAAGATGCTCTATACCAACAGGAGAGAGCTCTCCCATCGGCATAAAAACCCCACCTCCACAAACGGCAGGAGAGCTTCTCTCCCTACGACATAGCACTGTGCACACTACAGCCTATTTCAGCAAAACTTATGTCAGTCGGGGGTGGAATATTCACACCCCTGAGCGACATATGTTTTGCCGACTTAGGCTGTCGTGTAGACATAGCCGTAGTCTAGTTTTCCCTTGTTTGCTGGGGAGGGCTCAAAGTCTACAAAATTTTAGTTAGTCATTGATGTTAAATCATAGAATCATAGACGATTAGGGTTGGAAGAGACCTCAGGAGGTCATCTAGTCGAACCCCCTGCTCAAAGCAGGACCAATCACCAACTAAATCATCCCAGCCAGGGCTTTGTCAAGCTGGGCCTTAAAAACCTCTAAGGATGGAGATTCTACCACCTCCCTAGGTAACCCATTCCAGTGCTTTCGCCACTCTCCTAGTGAAATAGTGTTTCCTAATATCCAACCTAGACCTCCCCCACTGCAACTTGAGACCATTGCTCCTTGTTCTGTCATTTGCCACCACTGAGAACAGCCGAGCTCCATCCTCTTTGGAACCCTCCTTCAGGTAGTTGAAGGCTTCTATCAAATCCCCCCTCACTCTTCTCTTCTGTAGACTAAACAAGCCCAGTTCCCTCAGCCTCTCCTCGTAAATCATGTGCCCCACTCTCCTAATAATTTTCGTTGCCCTCCGCTGGACCCTCTCAAATTTGCCTACATCCTTTCCGTAGTGGGGGGGTCCAAAAATGGACACAGTACTCCAGGTGTGGCCTCACCAATGCCGAATATAGGGGAATAATCATTTCCCTCGATCTGCAGGCAATGTTCCTACTAATGCAGCCCAATATGCCGTTAGCCTTCTTGGCAACAAGGGCACACTTCTGACTCATATCCAGCTTCTCATCCACTGTAATCCCCAGGTCCTTTTCTGCAGAACTGCTGCTTAGCCAGTCAGTCCCCAGCCTGTAGCGGTGCATGGGATTTTTGCATCCTAAGTGCAGGACTCTGCACTTATCCTTGTTGAAACTCATCAGATTTCTTTTGGCCCAATCCTTCAATTTGTCTAAGTCACTCTGGACCCTATCCCTACCTTCCAGCATCTCTACCTCTCCTCCCATCTTAGTGTCATCTGCGAACTTGCTGAGGGTGCAATCCATCCTATTATCCAGATCAGAGGTGGGCAAACTACAGCCCATAGGACCATCCTGCCTGGCCCCTGAGCTCCCAGCCGAGGAGGCTAACCCCCAGCCCCTCCCCTGCTGTCCCCCCTCCCATGCAGCCTCAGCTTGCCGCGCCGCCAGGGCTGTGGGCGAGGCTGCAAGATCCTGCCAGGCAGCACAGCAGCATGGCGGCTGCAGCTGGGGGCGCATCCGCCAGTCCTGGTAAGGGGGCAGGGAGCAGGGCGATTGGATAAGGGGCAGTGGGTCCTGGGGGCCAGTCAGGGAGCAGGGGGCGGTTGGATGGGGTGGAGGTTCTGAGGGCGGTGGTGAGGGGATGGGGTTGGATAGGCGTGGGAGTCCCGGGGGCCTGTTAGGGGACGGAGGTGTGGATAGGGGTTGGGGCAGTCAGGGGACAGGGAGATGGGGGGGTTGAATAGGGCCAGAGGGTCCCAGGATAGGGTGGTTGGGGACAAGGAGCAGGGGGGGTTGGATGGGGCGGAAGTTCTGAGGGGGCAGTCAGGGGGTGGGAAGTGGGAGGGGGAGGATAGGGGGCAGGGGCCAGGCTGTTTGGGGAGGCACAGCCTTCCTTACTCGGCCCTGCATACAGTTTCGAAACCCCGATGTGGCCCTCGGGCCAAAAAGTTTGCCTACCTCTGATCCAGATCATTAATAAAGATGTTGAACAAAACTGGCCCCAGGACCGACCCCTGGGGCACTCCACTTGATATTGGCTGCCAACTAGACATCGAGCCGTTGATCACTACCCGTTGATACTGACAATCTAGACAGCTTTCTATCCACCTTACAGTCCATTCATCCAATCCATACCTTTTTAAATAGGCGCTAACAAAAACAAAAACCCAATGTTGAAAACAGTGATTAAAACGCCCTTTCCCTCTCAATTACTGCAGCTTTCACTGTTTTAACTGTTGTAATGTCATGTTGTCATGTTTCACTAGTTCTCCAGTTGTCAACTGTATCATGATGGACAGGACCTGAATTGCTAATGTAAAAGAACCCTTTTCATAACAAAACGTTTCCAGGCCCCTGTACATATCATTAAGAGGCAAAAAATGAGCACAAGTTGAATCTTTTTTTCCTTTGTAGGTAATCTTTAAATTCCCTTGGCAGTTTCAATTGGAATAGGATTCTCTTCTGCTTCCTGTTCTAAATAATTGCATAATATTGGTTTGCACTGTTAAAGAACTGCTGTTTTCCACTCCAGAGACAGTCACATAGTGGTCATTGGGAGAGTTGTACAAATAACTGACTTTTTAGTTCATTGGCCGTTCCAAAAAATCGGGGGGAGAGGGAATTGTTGTGGGTTGACCCAAAACAAAAACAAAAAAATCTAATTTTTAGTGAACCAAAAAGTTGGGAAAAAATGTCATTTTGGGTCAAACAAAATGTTTTGTTTTCAATATTTTTAATTTTTTATAAAATTGAAGTAAATTTAGAAACAAAATGTTGTTTTGAATTGAAACATCAAAATGTTTCATTTCAAAAATGTCAAAACAATGTTTTGATCTTTTGTGGATTTGGCGGGGTGGGGTGAGGATTTCAACCAAAACAATTTGACACAAATTCATTAGCTATTTCAAAGAATCATAGAAGTTTAGGATTGGAAGGGACCTCAGGAGATCATCTAGTCCAACCCCCTGCTCAAAGCAAGACCAACCCCAACTAAATCATCCCAGCCAGGGCTTTGTCAAGCCAGGCCTTAAAAACCTCTAAGAATGGAGATTCCACCACCTCCCTAGATTTCCATCAAGCTGAATCTACAATTTTCAGCAAAAAAAAAGTTTCACATGAAAAATTTCATCTGGCTATAGTCATGGTTCAAGTTAATCCCATGTATGGCTTACCTACTTCACGGGGATAAGGGGAAGACAGTAAAGTGTAATAAATGTTTGTAAAATTGTTTGAGATCCTCATAACAAGGGACCTGCAATGTGGCAAGGAGTTTATTATTAATAAAGGAGGAATCTTCCTTTCCTATCTCAAGTTGTGTTTGATTTAGTTGTACGCCTAACTCATTCTTTTTCCTGTTTTCTTCCCTAGGAGCTCCTGGCTGTTATACTTGGCTCCTAAGAGAAGATGGAAGAGATCCTGGCTGATCTGTGTGGTACCAGTCCTGAAGACCCGCTTCCTGTGTGGGTCCATGGTAGTGTTGGTCACTGCTTTAACCAGCTGATTTTGAATGTTGTCCCTCACGTGATCCTTGCATTAGTAAGCGCTTGCTACCTCGGCACTCCAGGGTACAGTAGCCATCTGTGTCTCCTCTTCATTGTAATGAAGAATGTGGGAAAAGGCTCCTGAATGGTGGAAATCATTTCTCTCTGTGCTATGTGGCAGCTGCCTGCAGGAAACATTCACAGTCTTGTGTTTACTCCCTTTTGGGAGTCATGCTGGAGCATATGCAGAGTGAAAAGCACTATTAGGTCCTGTTTAGTCCAGGGGTCTCAAACACGTGGTCTGCAGGCCGAGTTAGTCCTGCAGCCCACCATAGGCGCTGACTTCGCAGGCAGCCAGGCTCCCCTCTTCCCCCCGCACCAGTGCTCCGCGTCCCCGCTCCTCCGCCTACCTCCCAGCGCTTCCCACCGCCAGGAGGGAGTGGGGAGGAGTGGGGAAGCTGTGCGCTCAGGGGAGGCAGCAGAGAAGAGGTGGGGATTTGGGGAAGGGGTTGGAATAGGGGCGGGGGGGCAGAGTTGGGGCGGGGACTTTGGGGAAGGGGTGAGAGGAGGCGGGGTACGGGGCGGGGCCACGGGTTTGAGACCCCTGTGATAGACTGTTAGTTAGGGGCGCCGGGCACTATCCCCCATCTCCAGGGGTCTCTCTGTTAGGGGTGCTGAGCACCCAGAGGTTACCCCCTCCCCCATTGCCCAAGGTTCTCTCCACTGGGATACTGGACAGTGTCTGTGACCAACTGGAAATTTTCTGTAACATTTTTATAATTCCAAGGTGACCCTCAGTTTTCCTCTCAACTTTGCACTGTGACCGGGGGTGTGTGGAAAGGGTTACACAGTGCAGGAGAGCGTCGGTGCCTATGGCGGGCCGCAGGAAATGGCCCGCGGGCCGCGTGTTTGAGACCCCTGGTTACTGACCACATAAGGAATAGTTACAGGTGTTAATATTTTATTAAAACCCCGCTTCGCATTACAGTTTTTAAAAAGTTAATACATTGACTTTTAATAGCATACTATTTTACTCTTCATTTTTTTCATTTTTGACTATACTTTTGTATTGTTGTATGAAAAGGTTTCAGTGATGCGGGCCTCAGGCCAATGTACTAGTCCTCATGGGGCCCTCGTGGTGATTTGAGTTTGAGATCCCTGGTTTAGTCCATCCCTATCCCCCAGGGCCAGTGTAGAATCTAGCCTATAGTTTATTCCCCAGGGTTTTGTCCAGCTCAGTTTCAGATATTCCAACTAATGGAGACTCCACCGTTTCCCTTGGGGAGATGATGCCCAACCCTAATTGTCCCTAATATTTCCTGATATTCAGCTGACATATTCCCTATTGAAAAAGTTATATTTATCCTGTGTTTGTGTTTTATTACATTATGCACCATAGCTAAGCCAGTTGTACTTCTTTTCTCCTTCCTCCTAGTAGTTATATCTTGGGTACCACCCTAAACAATTCCTCATGCTCCTTTCATAATTGTAGGTGGTTATCATGTCCCTCCTGAATCATTTCTTAGCCAAGCACATATATTCTCTGTAACTCACTCCCTCCAGCCCCTTATGGTGGTATTATTTTTTAAAACAAGAAAAGTCCTACATGCTGCTGGGTTCTAAATTAACTGTAACCTCTCAAGAAAGACCTGTTCATCATCGTGGACAGCTCAGTGAAAACATCTGCTCAATTTGCAGTGACAGATAGTTAAACAAACACATTCTTAGTTCTATATAAGGGATTGAGTAGAGAAAAATATTATAATGCCATTACACTAATCAGTTTCCTCACCTGGAAGTACTGTATATAGCTGGGGTCGCTATATCTCAAAAAAGATTTAGTAGAAATAGAGGGAGTTCAGAGACTAGTGATCAGAATGATTAGAGACCTAAAAAACCTTCTGTATGAAAAGAGATTGAAATTATTTAGGTTAGAGAGGATATAAATACAAGGTGGCATTGAGAGAATATACAAAGTAATAAATGGTGTACAGAAATTATATTAGGGTTTCCTAATTACTCATTCTCATAATTCACAAACAAGAGAATGGTCAATGAAATTGAAAGGCCAAATATATGTTACCGATAAGGAAATTGTTATGCATTGGGTAATTAGCCAGTGGAACTCTTTGCCACAAGACATCACTGAGGTCAAAAGTTTAGGGGGAATCAAAAAAGAATCAGACATTCGGGAAGAATGTGAACATCCAGAGTTATATTAGAGAGGATAAAAATAGATTTTTAGCAGGGATTTAAACCGTCCTGGTTCAGGACCTAATTCAACCACCAAGTATCACAGGTTAGGAAGAAATTTCCTCATGGGAAGGTTATTCCATAACTGTCAACTGTGGGGTTTCTTGCATCTTTCTTTGAGGTATGTGCTATTGGCCACTGTCAGAGACAAGATACCAGAGTATATTGACACATGATCTGATCGAGTGTGGCAATTTTTATCTTCCTAAAAAGCTCTGAATGGGACATACAGCCTGTCATCCTCTATATGAGTGAGAACTAGGGGTGACTGGGTAGTGGTGGGAAGAGAAGAGGGAGGAAGGGGAGGAGTGAGTCACAGGTGATGGACTGGTAGCTGGCTCCACTCTGAAGCTTTCACCACTTTTCTCTCCACTAGATCTCCTGTCCCAGGGGCTTCCTACAGACCTGGCTGGAAATGCAGAATTGCTGCCTCCTTCATACTCACTGGCCTCCCCATCCTTGATATAATCTCAGCAGCCATCACTCAGCAGGAGTTGGGTACCTTGTATCTGGTAGTGCTGGCAAGTGGCATTGCCCTGCTGGCATGGCTCACTCATAGCCTGGCACTCCTCACGCTTTACAGGTCCACGTACGGCTCCTCCCGTGGCCCTGCAGCCATGGTGCTCCTAGCCCTCTTCCCTGTCCCTGCCCTTATCATCACACTGGTATGGTACTGCCAGAATGGGGTGGCCTGGCCCCACCTCCACGCTGCTCACATCTTCAGACTCTCCATCCTCTGCCTGCAGTTGGCCTCTCTACTTATCTATGTGATTGGGTATATTACTCCTGTTGCCAGCAGGCAAGTTTTTTGCTCCATCAATGACTCCTGGCAGCGTGAACCTCTCATCACAGAGTCAGGGATCCCAGCGCCTAACTGGCAGGGAGTGGCAGAGGATGGTGAAAGCTGGCTCTCGCGCTTCTCTTATGCTTGGATGAACCCTCTTATGAAACGTGGCTATCAGTGGATGCTGAATCGGCCACAGGACGTCTATCTACTACCTCGACGGCTCCAGGCTACCAGGGTCCATGACCATTTCTACTCCTGCTGGCAGGAAAAGGCAGCTCTCAGCCAAGAGGAGGAAGACACAATGTCTTCCACTAGCCCAATTGTCACCAAAAGTGATGGGAATGGAGATGCCTCCCCATCTTCAGGGAGCCCCTGTGATGCCCAGAAGGCTGTGCAACTCCTCTCAGTGCTGCATGCAGCCTTTGGGCTCCGCTACTACTCCCTAGGGCTCCTCAAACTGGCTGGCAGCCTGTTGGGCTTCTCAGGTCCCCTGCTCCTGAACCTGCTGGTTAGCTTCATGGAGTCGCACCAGGAGCCTCTGAGCCATGGGGTCCTGTATGCCCTCGGCCTCTTTGCTGGCTCCTTCCTGGGTGCTCTTTTGCGGAACCAGTTCAGCTATGAGGTGAACAAGGTGATGCTGACGGTGCGTGTGGCAGTCATCTCTGCCATATATCGCAAGGCCCTGCGGGTTAGTGGCAGCAGTCTGGCTGGCTTCACCATGGGCGAGATTGTCAACTTCATGAGCACAGACACCGATCGGCTGGTCAACTTCTGCGTCAGCTTCCATGAGGTGTGGAGTCTCCCTTTCCAGTTTGCCATCACCCTCTACCTCCTCTACCAGCAGGTGGGGGTGGCCTTCCTGGGAGGCCTGGCCCTGGCCCTGCTGCTTGTGCCTGTCAACAAGGTCATAGCAAACCGTATCATGGAGAACAACAAGGAGATGCTGAAGCATAAAGACACACGAGTTAAGGTGAGGCAGCCTTTGGGTTCATTGCTGCATTTTCTTCCTGATCATTCTTAGAACTTTGGCTATGTATTGTGGAACCCATTTAATGAGCTGGGACCTTGAAAATCCTGATGGGAGTGCAGAAAGGTGAGATACCTGAGGGGTGCAGTGCAAAGCAATGTCATTGTGATGCCACCTAGAGGGAAGTTGTTCTATAATATCATTCAGAGGTATTCCATTGCCTTCCTGGTATGTCCAGTCTCTCCAATAGATCCTTGTTCTGTGAGTAGCAGTTACTGTGAAATTTATGGTCTGTTCCCTTGAGACACTCCCATCACATCTTCCCGCTGATGCCTTTTAATCCTGGGACCCCTGCCCACTGCTGGTTCGAAGTGCATGCATCCACCTTTGTATGGTGGTTTTGTGTCTTTCTGATTTGGCACGCTCAGAGTCGGTGTCATCCACTTTCTCGCTTCTGCCATGTGAGCATCTCCAGCACTGTCTCTTCCCTCTTGGGATTACTATCAAAGTGTCCTGGGCTCCAGTGTGATAGGATTTTATGGTAATGTTTTAACTTAGCATCTACAATGGTGACAGAGCTCTCTCCAGACCCTCCAATCCTATTTGCAATTCTCAACCCATATTTTGAAAGCATAGAAACTTAAGTCTCACTCCCATATGCATGGCAAATCTGTAGGAGCTTTTGCAATATGTTCCTGAAGGAAGTTATATCTAATTGTATATTTTCCCCAGTATGCATGGTGGTCTTCTCTAGATAAGTCAGGACTGTTCTGCAGATGAATCTGTGGGGAGCCAATTGTTTTGCTCAGACATTAAATACTGAGTGTTTAGTTTTTTACTGAACACCACAGAGCTCAAACAGGAGGGCGTAGCATCAGGGAAGAGGGGTCAGAACTTCTGACTGCTGCCACTGCCACATGTAGACATGTCCTAGTCCTGGCCCCTTGTTTTTCCATCATTTGTCCCCTCTCTGTCAGATCTGTGTGGCTAGCGTCTAGTCTGATATGGCTCTGGGACTCTTCTGTTCTGCTTGCCTCTCTGCCCACAGCTAATGACAGAGTTCCTGTGTGGCATGCGAGTGATCAAGTTTTACACCTGGGAGCGGCACTTTGGTGCCCGGATAAATGCCTGCCGAGCCAAGGAGCTGCAGAAGCTGCGAGCCATCAAGTACCTGGATGCTGTGTGCGTGTACCTGTGGGCAGCACTGCCAGTAGTCGTCTCCATTGTCATCTTCATCACCTATGTCCTGCTGGGGCACCAACTCACTGCCACCAAGGTGAATGACAAGGGAGACCTGTGCAACCCCATTGCTCTGATGTGTGAGTTGGGAAGAGAGTTTTCAGAACCATCCTAAGCAGAATGACAGTGGGGCACCTCTCCTGCACGAGGTTGCATTCCTCTGGAATCTCCCCAGGGGACAGAGCTCAGCCCACCATGCTGAGTGCAGCTGTAGCCACCCTGAGAATAGAGCTCAGTACCCTTCTGTGAGCCATGACTTTCCCACAGATGCAAGGACATCTGTCCATTCTGTCTTCCCCCTCCCCATGATGGTCTCTAATCTGTGAAACTCTTCTGTGTGTGTGTAGGGGGGGGGTGCCAAAGGGTCACTCCCCCCCAATTCTTTATTGTCTCCCTCTCTGGCACAGGTATTTACAGCCTTGGCGCTTGTTGGGATGCTGATTCTTCCCCTCAATAACTTCCCTTGGGTGTTGAATGGAATCTTGGATGCCAAAGTGTCCCTGGATCGCATCCAGCGTTTCCTTGAGCTCTCTGACCAGGACCTGCATGCTTATTACACCACTGGTATGGAGACAGGCGATGGGACACAAGCAGGAATGGATGCTGTAGGCTTTTGGGTGGAATTTCCATGTGTGGGGTGGGAAGAGAACGGAGAAGTCTGAACACAGAAGGTGCTTGAGGTGCACAGGGCACAAGTCTATAGGAAACGGGCTCACTGGCCCTAGAGCAGCTAGGTGACTGCTCCACCTCCTCTGAACTCCCTAGGGTGCTGAGCAGTGAGCTGTGCTCCATTCAGTCAGTCTGAGGTGAGCGCACACCGTGGACCTGTGGAAATGTCCCCAGTAGAGGACAGGGCAATAGCATTACTCTCCACCAGCACCAAACAGACTATGCCTATGCCTGTTGATTCCTGCCTTTGTATATTCCCAAAGCAAAGGATGCTTGCTCATTTCTCCAAAATCTCCCTTGACCCTGAAGCCATCAACCCTGTTGGCTTCGGTTGGCAGACTGGATGGAACCTCTGCACTCCCCTCTACCATATTTCCCTTCTTCCCCCCTTCCCTGTTGCCAGCTCCCTGCTGTTCCTTCCACCTTCAGACATAGGGAGTCCAGTTTGTTCTTGGAATGACTCCATGGGAGTCTCTGGGTCTCCACTTGCTTCCTACAGGGATTCAGAGACAGGTGGAAGAGAGAAAGAAGGAAGGATTTTAAGGTGAGGTTACAACAGGGAAGTGTCTCAGTGTCACACAGTCGCCTTGTACAGCTGGGGTGTGTGTGTCAGAGCTGTGTCTTATTCTTGTCTACTGTGTTTGGGAGTGGAGCTGATGGTGCTACCAGCATCTGAGATTGTCTGGGCCGTCTTCTCTCGGAAACATACTGCAGGAGAGGCTGAGCCCAGCTTAGTATCTCCCCTGCACTTTCTGACCCTTGAGGATTAATGCAGTGGCTGTGCTGCTTTTCTTTTGCCAGATGGCCCCACAGACCCATCCTCTGCACTGGAAATGCATCACTCCACCTTCTCCTGGTCACCGGCCAGGGAGGAGAGCACCAGGCAGCACCTGTCTGGAGGGACTCTGCAGATCTTCATTCAGGACCTGGCAGTGGCAAAGGTGAGTGGGGGTGCAGGGAATAAGGAAGAGGGAGCCATCACCAGAAGGGCCAAGTGTTAATGCAATAAATCTGCTGCTGCTTGTTTCCCTCTGCAGGGGGCGCTGGTGGGAGTTGTTGGGAAGGTTGGCTGTGGGAAGAGCTCTCTGCTTGCAGCAATCACTGGAGAACTCAACAGGTAAATAGCCAAAAGACACCTCTCTCCCCTTGTCCCACCTCCCAGCACCTCTGCTACAGGGGATTTTCCATGGGCTAGAAGACCCATTTGCCAGGCACACTCTCTCCATATTACTTCTTCTCTTTTCCTTTTCTGCCTCTCTCCCCTATCCGGCTCTTGGGTGTTTGCAGACTTGGTGGGCAAGTGTATGTCTGGGATCTGGAGCGAGGATTCGGCCTGGCCACCCAGGAGCCCTGGATCCAGTTTACCACTGTCCGTGAGAATATCCTCTTTGGGAGGGACTATGATGCCAGGCTCTACCAGGAGGTGCTTGAGGCCTGTGCACTTTCCGACGATCTGAATGTGAGTGCCGTGTGATGAAAACGTCCCACTGGCTTCCCTGTGCCCTGCCCTGAATCTCAGCCTGAACCTTAACTTCTCCATCAGGGCATAGAACCTATTTCCCCAGCCTCTCCCTCCTTCCTAAGCCAAATGTGCCATGTGTCTCACGCAGCCTAGCTGTTTGTTCATTTTCATTACTGGTCCCTGACATTGAGTCACTTCCCTTCCCTTGGGCTGAGGCGCATGTGTGAGGCTGGCTTGGCAACACTTTGTACTGTTTCCTCTAAGACTTGTCCTGAGGAGCAGAAAGCTCTGAATCCCAGGGAAGGGAGAGGTTGTTCGAGGCTGCCTGAGTACTCCCATTAATAAGCAGTCAGGTTCTGGCTACAGGGAAACTATCAGAAGCCAATGCTTTGTTGGAGCAGAAAGCCCTTCCCCAGGATCTGGTGGGGCCATGCAGGATGAGAAGAGGCCTAAATTTGTGTCCTCCATGTGGGACTGCTGGTAGTATCAAGGCAGCAGCCCCAGATGTCCCAAGGAACTGCAGGGCAGACTCCTTTTAGGAGAGGAGGCAGTAACAAATCTCTCAGCAGGTCTGATGATGCTCCACGCCTCAACCCTAAAGAGAGCTGGAAGGAAAGAATTGCTCATCTAGGTTGATTCAGGCCCTCACCCTTCTCCAATCAGTAATCCTCACATACCATCCAGGAAGCACGTTAGACACATTAGCTGATGAACCCTCCTACTATACCCGGGAGGGAGGGATTGTTGTCCTTCATTGCACAGACAGGGAAGCAGAAACACAAGGAGGCTTATGGTCTGATTTTTTCCAAGATGCTGAGCGCTGGCAGCTCCCTTTGATTTTAGTGGGAGTTGTAGGTACTCAGAGTTTCTGAAAATCAGGCCACTCGTGTCTTGTCCAAAGTCTCATAGTGAGTTAGTGTCAGAGCCAGGAATAGAACTCAGGAGTCCTGGTTCTGCATCCCCTATGTCATGCTGCCTCTGTGAAGCAACTTTTTTCATGGATTATCTTGTGTGTTTCACTTCTAGATCTTACCAGCAGGTGACCAGACGGAGGTGGGTGAGAATGGAGTGACCCTCAGTGGGGGACAGAAGGCTCGAATAGCCCTTGCTAGAGCCGTTTATCAGGTAAATAGGGGAGTGACCCTACAGAGGGCCAATTGCTGCAGGTGCATTGTCCAAGAGCCAAGGCTGGGCTAGAGAAGCTGGAAACGCCCAACGGCCAGAGCTCCAGCTGTACTTCCTCCAGCTCTTCCTGTTCATGCAGGCTGGGGCTAAAGGAGCTGGGAGCTGCCCCAAGCCAATGCACTTGCACCATTCTCTACAACACCACCTGCTGGGGAAAGCTGGAACTGAAGGAACTGGGAAATGTATCACTGTCTCTTCTTCCTCAGGAGAAGGAGATTTATCTTCTTGATGATCCACTGGCAGCTGTTGATGCTGATGTAGCCAATCACCTTATGCAGAAATGTATTCTGGGAGTTCTCAAACAAAAGACCAGGATTCTTTGCACACACAGAACGGAGTTTTTAGAGAAGGCTGACACCTTGCTGCTCATGGACAATGGCAGAATAGTCAAGATAGGTACTGTGGCACACCTGCTTTTGTTTTGGTCTGTGTACCAGAGGGCTAAGAACTCTGTCTCAGCCTTATCAGACAGACAGATGGGCTGTGAGTTCAGATGGAAAATGGCCATAGAGGATCAAAGCAGACAGCTGCAAAGAGGCTGGGGTAAATTAGTGGGAGCCCTGGGGAAGAGGAACACTGGATAAGCTGGGAGAACTGGGACATGGTGAATGTACAGAGTATGGATAAAGCAGACGGACTCTGAAGAGTTGGGCCTTAGAGTAATACAGTGCAGGGACAGGAAACTGTGGAGCAGTGCTTGTAGGGTTGTGGGTGCTGAATGGAGGAATAGGAGGGCAGAGATAGAAGTAAATTGGGCCATCTTGTACCAAATAGCTAGCTGAACTTCCGCAGCTGGCACACGGTCCTTAGGATCTCTGCAGTGTATAAAGCGCTCATGGTCTCTCTCTTTCTAGGGACCCCATCTGAAATCCTGCCACTGGTGGAAGCCACCCCCAAGGTCAATGAGGAGAATAAGAGGAGGCAGAATAAAGGTCAATATATGGCATTGGTGAGGGTGGGTGGGGTCACAGGATAACATCCATGCGGAACGCCTACTGCCACTATCTGATCTCCAAGCAGGAGTTCAAGAAAACTGCACTAATGGGACAGGGTGGAGCAGGAAAGCAGCCAAGGGAAACTGAGGGAGACAGAGGAAGTGACTTGCCTAACATCACAGATTGAGTTGGGATTATTAGACTCCTGGTTCACAGCCCTGTGCTTGATCTGCTGACTAGGCCTTGCCTCCTTTTCGTGGCAGAAATAGAGCATATAATATATATGTAAAAGGTCTGAATACACAGGTTTCTCTGAGTCCTCCTGGCTCCTTAGCAGTAATCACATCTGCAGTTATGAGCTGAAATGGGGGTAATTAAATTGATAGCTATAGGGCTTGGAAAAGAACCCCCATTCCCACACCTCGCACGACGGGCTAGAGGTCTATGCTTGGGGTAAAGGGGCCATTGGATACTGGCCAGGAAGCAGTATGCTGATCTGCACTCCCACCTGCTGCAGAACTTCCTGATAGATGCCTATGGTACAGGGTGCAGCTGGCATGAACTCTGTTGCAAAGGGAAGGAAGAGGGGACAAACCTTAGAAAGCCTCCTAAGAATATGGCGAAGCCTTCCCTTTGGCATAGACCTGCCCTGTTTACAGTGAGGAGCTGGTCCTATTGGTGCTGCACTGACCTGTGCCTTTTCCCCCCAGTCCTTGCTGAGCAAGGCCAGGAGAAGGTCATGGAGATAGAGGCAGAGGAACTGGGACAAGCTACCTGCCTCCTCCAGCGGGAGGAAGAAAAGAAAGAAGGGGCAGTAGCTTTTCAGGTGTATAGGGCATATTGGCTGGCAGTGGGCAGCTGCCTAGCATTGTCCATCCTCTTCTCCCTGCTCCTGATGCAAGGTAAGGCAGCAGCTCACTCCACTCTCTGTTTGGGACATTCTCCATTCTTGCTCCCTTGCTATGCTCCCGGATATGTGAGGGGCCCCTGGGGGTGGCAGACTGGGTTTACTCTCTCTCCATAGCCCCTGCAGAAGGAAGGCCCAATCCTCCTAACCTTTCAGCTGGGGCCCCTTCAGCACTTTCCTGTCCATCAAGTTGAAGGATTTGTCTAATTTGTGCACCTGCTACCCTGGGGGACACTGGCGTGTGGGGTTGTGTCTCCATAGAAGACTGTTTTTCCCCAGGGGCCTGCTGTACCTGGCTCCTATGGCTGCTAGCTGTCATCTCTACTGCTCAAGTAACCACAGCGGCGAATGTATTGACAGCAGGGTATAGATTAGGCTGGGTAGTGAGGAGGTAAGGGCAGTTCCTCAGGGAAGGCCCAGCTCAGCTCCACTTCCTGCTCTTCTCCCACAGGTTGACTGAAGCAGAGTCTAACCCCCACCCTGCACTGACTCTTGTGTATCTCTGCAGCATCTGGGAATGTCTCCGTTTGGTGGCTGTCGCACTGGATCTCCAACCTGCCCCAGACGGCGAACATCTCCATGAGGCCCCTGTCAGCTTCTGTCCCTTCCCCACAGCTGCTGCTCTTCTCCTTTGCGGGGCTCGTGTAAGTGGGCATAGGTTGGTTCAGGAGCTGGCTTGGTCTGGCTGTGGGGGGAGCAATGGTCTCCAAAGTTGCTCCTTGGTGCCCCTTTTGCAAAGGCCTCTTGCTGTGAATAGAAGATGGCTAAACGCCCCCATTGCACAGAGCCAGTATGGTTGTGAGAGCTAGATAGGGACAAAAAGGCCACCCCAGCGCAAAGGGGTAGTGAAGAGGTGCTGCTGGATTTGCTGTCTGAGGCAAATGGGAGACCCCCTGGCTGCACAAGGTTCTTGGGGGTGGGGAGAGCCTACAGTTGGAATTGTAGAGATCAGTCTGCTGCAGCTTGCCATGGCTGGTGAAAAGCAGGAAGAAGCTGTTAGCCCATTTTAGGAATAAGGACCCTTGGCTTCTCCCCGACCCTGGCCCTTGTGTTTGCTGTCTCAGGGGCTCTAGGTGTCAGCCTTGGCATAGTGTGCACTGTGGCTGTAGCACATTGTCTCCTCTCTCCCAGCTCCCGCATCCAGGTGTTGGGCACAGCTCCAGTCCATCCCAATAGCACACTGGATGTGAACTTCTACCTGATGGTATATGGCGGCATTGCTGGGGCCAACTCAGTCTTCACCATCCTGCGGGCCTTCCTCTTTGCCTACGGCACCATCCGCGCTGCCACTGTCATTCACAGCCGGCTGCTCCAGAGAGTGATGAAGGTAACAGTCGTAAGGGGTAGGGTGAGGTTCCAGGAGCTCAGCTCGGGGAGAGAAATGGGGGCAGGGTGAACAGAGATAGTCATAAACCATCTCACTGGAGTGCTGACCTGCTCAGCCAGGGAGGTGAACAGATTGCCCACCCCTTGGCTGCAATCATTATGCCTGCCTCTCAACTCTCCACAGCAAGAGGTACCTTGAAGCCACCCCATTGTGAAGGTGACTGGCTGTGCCTTGTGAGATGTGTGCTGCTGCTGGGGATTGGGGATGCCCATTCCAGCAGGGCACCTCCACACTGGGGAGGAGAGGGGTTTGGAGTCTGGGTCTGCCTGGCCAGTGCAGGCTGGAAATTCCTTCCTGGTCCATGTTCAGTCCTGCTTCTCTCCAGGCATTCTGAATGGTAGCTGCTTGCTGGGCCACCTGCCAGCCAAACTATAACTCCAGGGGCACTGCTCCCTCTCCAAGGCTGTCCCAGCCCAGCGTGGCTCTTACCACTCTGGTTCCCATGTTGCCAGGCCACAGTGACCTTTTTTGACATTACACCGACGGGCCGGATCCTGAACCGCTTCTCTTCGGACCTGTACTGCGTGGACGACAGCCTGCCCTTCATCCTCAACATCTTCCTGGCCAATGTCTTTGGGCTGCTGGGCATGCTGGTGATGATAACCTATGGGTTGCCCTGGATTGGCCTGATCTTGCTGCCACTGGCTGCCCTCTACTTCTCCATCCAGCGCTATTACCGGCGCACCTCCCGTGAGCTCAAGCGCCTCTACAGCCTCACCCTGTCCCCCATCTACACCCACTTCTCAGAGACCCTGACAGGGCTGAGCATTATCCGGGCCACCCGGGCCACAGACAGGTGAGGGCTGCTCCTCGGATGGGGAGGGTGCCAGCACCTGGAGAACTTGGGGCTTTCACTCTTGTAAGGGAGAAGTTATCTAGAGATTCTGGCCCTGGGGCTGGCTGGGGTGACAGATGAATGGCAGTGGCCCCTGGGGCTGATCCTGATATTAACCACTGCATTGTGCCCGGCCCAGATTTGAGGCAGAGAATCAGCTGCGACTGGAGCAGAACCAGCGCTGCCTCTTTGCCAGTAACACCGCCATGCAGTGGCTGGACATCCGCCTACAGATGATTGGAGTTGCTGTGGTTACAGCTATAGCAGGAATCGCCATCATCCAGCACCAGAGGCAATTGGGAAATCCAGGTATGCTGTGGAACTTTGGAGGGTCACCCAGACCAGTACGGGGTTGTGTCACTGCCTGCCCAGTAACCCTGGGTGCTTCTGTGCTGTGCAGCTTTGGCTCAGAGCCCTGATACCAGCAGCCTGCTTGCAGCACAGTGACCTCACCCTGGCTTCCACCAGCCTGGTTACTCCTTGCAGTCCTGCATCTCCCCAAAGCCATCTCCTCTGCAGTGCTCAGCCCCTCTCAGTGTAGCACTCACAAACCTGATAGACTTCTCTGCTTCTTTAAAGAGACAGCACCAGCCTGTTAGATTGACTGAGGATTTTACTCGTCAGTTGGAAACACTGCACTGAAAGGGTTGTATAATAAAACAAGATTAGGTTTATTAACAAGAACAGGTATTTAAGCCTCCTTAGTATATGCGCAACGTGCCTCAGGTGGCACGTGACCTGGATTCATCACCAAATTTGGTCCACAGGTCGGATCATTAGCTTGCCCGGGCCGAGTACTGACGGGGAGTGTGACATGAACACTGATTCATGGCCCCCAGTATTTAAGTGTTACTAAGTAGAAGGAATTGGGATAGAAATGGTTACAAACAAACAAAAGTAAAAATATGCTGCTAAGACTAAAACCTAACTTAACAAACTTGAGTTTCTTGTTCAAAGTAGTTTTCTCACCACAGTCATGCTTCCAGCATGTCTGGCCAGTCCTTAGCCAGGATCCAATACAGAGCCCAAAATACTTGGTTTCAGGCCATCCTCTTCCCTGTCCCAGAGCTGCAGCTCTATCCATGTGTCCAGGAGGTAGATCCTCAGCCTCTTCTCCTCCCCCTCCATCTCCCTATCCCAGAGCTGGGTTGCCATCTTATAACCTTCCCCTGGTGCTTTGGCTCCTTCCTTGTCCACCCTGGCTGGAGCTGCGTCCCCAGCTTTTGCCACTCCTTCACATGCCTGCTGTGCTCTCTTATCATCTCAGGTCTTGTAGGCCTGGCCCTCTCGTATGCCCTGTCTGTCACAAACCTGCTGTCAGGCCTCATCTCCAGCTTCACACAGACAGAGACCATGATGGTGAGTGTGGAGCGAGCAGAGGAGTACTCCACAGACATCCCCATAGAGCCCCAGGAGCAGCTGGTCCAGGTAAAACTTCTCACTTAACCCTCCAGTTCTGGCCTGCATCCCATCTCATGGATCTGTGCTTTGCACTGTCTCTCCTGTCTGTGCATTCTTCTCATCTGCTCAGGTGTCCCACAGGGCCCTGATGTGCCAGTGGCTGGAGATGATTACAGCGATCTAATGAGTGGGCACTGAGGACTGCTGGCCTGATCTACAGGAACTGCCCAGAGCAATTGCCCTTTCCTAATACCAACACCCCATTTCCCCAACCCCCAAGGTCTTCTTGTGCAGGGGGAGACGGGCAGGGTGGGTGGAGCAGGGCTGGTGTGCGATTGGGAGATGCAGAGGAGGCTTAAGAGTCAGGGATGATCAGGAACTGAGAAGCCAGGTAAAGGGACAGGTGGCAAGTGGGGCAGGGCTGGTATTTGATCCTGATCACACTTTGGTCTCATCGTCTTCTTCCTTTGAGGTTGCCCCTGACTGGCCGAGCCGAGGCCACGTGGAGTTCCAGCAGGTGGTTCTGACATATCGGCCAGGACTGCCCAATGCTCTGGATGGGGTGACCTTCACCATCTACCCTGGAGAGAAAGTGGGGATTGTGGGGCGCACAGGATCTGGCAAATCTACCATCTTCTTGGCACTCTTCCGCATGGTGGAGCTGAGTGGAGGACGGATCCTCCTGGACAATGTCGACAGCCGATCGGTGGGCCTGGAGAGTCTGAGGTACGGTGGGCAGAGCAGAAGGAGGAGCAAATGGCATTTAGGGTCCAGCCAGGAGCCCTTCCACCAGAGACAGGACTCTGGTTCTAATGGCTGTCAGCAAAATGATACTGAGGGGGCTGGTTAGTGGAGATCCTTTCTGGCCACTTTTGGCTGCTTGTGGCAGTTTCCTGTCAGTTGCTGAAATGTTCCTGAGCCCCTCCTGCCCTGGTTGTGTGTGTTGAGACTCCCAGGCTGAGAAGAGCCCTGCCTGGTCCCTGGTGTGTCTCAGACATGCCCAGTTTACAGTGCCCATGGCTGAGACCAGCCCAGGAGAGTCAGGGCCAACCTAGTTACCATTGGCTCAGAGGAAAAGCCTTTTGCTTCCATGCTGTTCCCACCTGCTAAGCCTTCATCTCTCCTCTCCCTGCAGATCCAAACTGGCCATAATCCCCCAGGACCCATTTTTATTCAGTGGGACAATCCGGGAGAACTTGGACCCCCTGGGGCGACATACAGACTCTGACCTGTATCAGGTTCTGGAGCAGTGCCATCTACAGGCGGTGATTACTCAGATGGGTGAGTCCAATGCCTGCAGGAGATGAGGAGGCTCTGGTAGTGGGCAGAGACAGTGAGTTGGAGGTGATAGTCAAGGGCCTAGGTGCAGCAAGATCTGGTATGGGGAGGTCAGACTCCAGTGGGGTCCAATGGGATTGACATATGAGGCCCAAGCAGAATCCTGTAAGGTCCACTGGAAGCAGGTGAGGTATCTGGTGGGGGTGGTAGGCAAGGCTCTGGCAGGATCTGACTAAGGGAGGCCAAGCCCCAATGGGATCCAGTGTGGGGAAAGGATAGGGGCTTCCAAGTTTCACACAGCAGTCTCTGTGATCCTAGCAGAGGATACACACACACACACTGTTAGTGACAAATCTTGCTTCTGTCCGAGTCTAAAATCCCAAGGCTTTGGACTGGGGCTGAGCAGAGATGAGGTCTTGAGTACCAGCTGGAAGCTCCTGGCCCAGGCATGCTGTGCAGGGGCTCTAACCAAACCCTTGCTGGGTGAGTGCTGTTTTTGCCTCCCTGCAGGTGGACTGGACTGTGAGCTGGGGGAGAGAGGGAAGAGTCTGTCAGTGGGACAGAGGCAGCTCGTGTGTCTGGCAAGAGCCCTCCTGACCCAGGCCAAGGTGAGTGCTGCTAACTCCAACTGGATTCTCCCTGCTCAAAGCAGGGAAGTTACTTGTTCAGAGAGGGGGTGCCTGTTCCTGATTGTGGGGGTAGAAGGGCAGGACAGGGAGTCTGTGTCAGGAAGCCCTAGTGAATAAATGGACAGTCTGATGTGTATGGGAATCAGGGCTGTGAGCTGATTTATGCTACCCTCTTAGTGTATCTCTGGGCCGGGAACAGAGATCTCCTCCCATGGTGTTGGGATACCCTTTATTTTGTCACTGTGTCACTGGCAGGTGCTGTGCATCGATGAGGCCACAGCCAGTGTGGATCAGAAGACCGATCAGCTGCTACAGCAGACCATCCGCCAGCGCTTTGCTGACAAAACTGTACTCACGATTGCACACAGGTACAGTCGGCTTCCTCTCACACCAAGGGCATGTCTCCTCTGCAATGGGGAGTGAACCTTCCAGCCCCATCCACAAATTTGTGCTAGAGGGGCTCACACTAGCACTCTCAAAATAGCTGTGTAGATGTTGGAGCTTGGTCTAGAGCTCCAGTTTTAGAGCTGGGGGGAGGAAGGTGGGGTCGTGTGAGACCCTGAGCTCCAGCCCAAACTGTAACATTGAAGCACCATCTGCACAGCTAATTTTAGAGCGCTAACATGAGCCCTGCTAGCACAAGTCTCTGGACCTTGGCTGGGAGGCTGGCTGCCAGAGGCAGTGTAAACATACCCTGTGAGCCTTCTAAAAGCCTTATGGAGAAAGGCACAACCCTCTGCTCTTAAACTCACCTGGCCACAGCCCCACCATTAACCACTCACCATGCCCACAGCGCCAGACTTCCCTCACTAGCCACACCTACAGCCCCAGCATTACCCACTGGTCATGCCCACAGTGCTGGCCATGCCCACAGTCTCAGCATTGTGTTTGCCCCTACCTTGATATTCAGCTCCATATGTGAGTTGAGCCGTGAAATCAGCATGACAAGATTTTTCAAGTGAAAACTTGTCTGTTTCCTTTTGTTGCTCTGGAGTGAAGCAGGTATTTACCATCCTCCTTCAGCCCCTGCCCCTGGGCCCTAGTCTACCTGACTGCTGCCAGTCTCCAGAAGCATCCAGATACTGTCCAATAGCAAACTCTTCTCTTTGGTAGGTGCCAGGTGGAAACCCAGCATGTTCTATGTATTGCTGGAAGCTGTCTGATAGGGACTTAGGGAGCCCCTGAATTTCCTGCCAAGTGGAACAGGGGTATTGCAGCCTCAGAGGGTGAAAAGGGATTGAGAATATAGAAAACTGAGAGCCTGATAGCTCCCCGCCATCATGGAGAGCGGAGAGGGTGCTGATCATGAAATAGAGCTGGTCTTGCCCAGTAGAGGGCACTGCAGGACAGCCAGAGGATGAGAGACTGCACTGCCACCTCTGGGCCAGGGATGCCCTCGCTCCTCTGATGTGGGCCATTACCACTAGGTTAAAAAGCTCCAAGGGAAAGAAGGGACTGGTGGATAAGAACAACACCCTGCAGCCAGGCCACCTCAGGCTGTGTAGACTAATATCGTCTTGAATACTCTGTGCAGTTCTGGTCATCCCGTCTCAAAAAAGATACATTAGAATTGGAACAGGTACTGAAAAGGGCAACAAAAATAATTAAGGGTATTAAGCAGCTTCCAGCTGAGGAGAGATTAAAAAAACAGGGACTGTTCAACTTGGAAAGAGACAACTGGGGGGGTTATGACAGAGGTCCATAGAATCAGGAATGGTGTGGAGAAAGTGAATAAGGAAGTATTATTTAACCCCATTCACGTAACACAAGAACCAGGCATCACCCAATGAAATTAATAGGCAGCAGGTTTAAAACAAACAAAAGGAAGTACTTCCACACACAAGGCACAGTCAAGCTTGTGGAACTCCTTGCCAGGGGAATATTGTGAGGGCCAAAATTATAACTGAGTTCAAAAAAGAATTAGATAAGTTCATGGATGATAGGTTAATCAGTGGCTGTTAGCCAGCATGGTCAGAGATGCATCCCCATGCTCTGGGTGTTCCTAAACTTCTGACTGCCAGAAGCTGGGAGTAGACGATGGGATGGATCACTTGATAATTGCCCTGTTCTGGACATTCCCTCTGAAGAACCTGACATTGGTCACTATTGGAGGGCAGGATTTTGGGCTAGATGGACCATTGCTCTGACCCAGTATGGCTGTTCTTATGTATGTGGTTGAGTCATTACTTGGATGGGAGACCTTTAGGGAAATCCAGGTGCTGCAAGAGAATCAGTAGTTGGTACTTTTCACTCCATCAGGACTGACTCTTGTGCCCCAGCCTGGCACCATGGGCTGCGGGAGGTTCTGTCTTTTGGGGGAGATGGGAAACTGAGATCCTGACCACCTGGGGTCCATGTGAAGATCCACTAGTACTTTCTGTAAGAGTTGGGTTATTAATGTCAGTTCTGATCCAATTCCAGTGCTGTGACTTCACGCAGTCCCATGCAGTTTATTATAATACCATTAATAATACTACATCTTCCCACTGTATCTCTGTGTGCTTTAGACAGGAATGAATTTAGGGTCCCAGCCCCCCAGGAGGCAATGGGTATCATCACCATTTTACAGATAGGGAAACTGAGGCTCAGACTGGTGAAATAACTCACCCAAGTTCACAAAGCCAGTTGGTGGAAAAGCCAGGCAGGTGACCCAGGTGTTCTGACTCCCACCCTCCTTGTTCCCACCTATTAGAAATGCTGTCTTCCTGGGTTCTCACTCTGTCTTGAAAGTTGTTGTGTAGTGTTTCCGTTAAACAGCTCCCAGATTCCTCCCCAGAGATGGCTGCATTTTAGCACTGAAGGAGAGTATAGAAGTGCTCCCCCAGCAACTGTGATGAAGGGCTCTGTAGAAATTGGTGCCTATTGGGGCGTCTCAGGCTTCTGTGCTAATGAATGGGGGAGCAATATTTGGTGTGTCTCTCCCTGCACAGACCAACACACACACACACACATGTTGCTGTGTTTGCTCTCACCAGGCTGAACACCATCCTGGACTCAGACCGTGTGCTAGTGATGCATATGGGGAAGGCGGCAGAGCTGGATTCGCCTGCTGTCCTCAGCAAGAGGGAAGACTCCTTGTTTCAGCGACTCTTGACCAGTGGGCAGCAATGACTTCCCTGCTAAGAGACTGAGACCAGTGACGAGCACCTCCTGGCTGCACACCTGCAACCCCCATCTCCGCTGGACCCCAACAGGCTCGAGGGTGCAGGCACCTACTTCCTGCTGGGCCAGGAGCTGCCATAGGGGATGCACTAGCCTACACAAAGGACAGCAGAGGGTGACACTGGCTCTTGGCTTGGGTCCTGCTCAGAGTGGACCTTGTTTCAGGTGCAAGTCGTGGGAGGACAAGGAGCAGTCCCCTGAGGCGTGATGGGGTTGGATCGAGACTTACTGGTCTGGATCAAGAGTCCTAGGATGGAGAAACATGCTCCTGGCTTGGGGCAGCATCCCCTTTGGTGTAATGAGGGTTTATTCTCTACTGGCAGGTGAATCAGTGGCTCCCATTCAAGGACTTGTGATTTAAAATAAAGAGCAAATGTCCTTATTAAGCCCTCTGTTTCTCCTATGGCCCTGGCCCTCATCACTGCTTCCCTTTCCCCAGAACCAGGCCTCCCTCTCCCAGTCAGAAGACTCTCTCTCTCTCTCTGACACACATGTCATGGTTTCTCTGTCACTACATCTCCCGCTGGAGTAAGCCCTTCCGCATGCTGGGAGCCCAGCACAGGTTGCAGATACCTCCACCCCTGAGCTGTGGTTTCCTTATGGCACAGCCTCACTGGACTGAATAGTGGGCATTGGGTTAGGGACAGGATCTGACCCCTTGTATGTACAAATACGCTAGTGCCCAGAGATGGTATCAGTGTTGCATGTTGTACTTGTTATGGCTGCTGGGGGACACTACACTCCTCAGGTGTTTAAAGGCCTCCAAAGTTAATCTAGGTGGCATTATTCCAAAGGAGAGCTCATCCCTCCCCCCTCAGCTCCACAACCTTCTGGTTCAGGAGGCTGGAGAAATCTTCTCCTCAGAGCTCCTCAGCACTGCTCTGATTCCAGTTTGGCCATAGAGAGAGGCCCCTGTAATGAAGCCTGGGTATCTCGCATGGCAGGGTGGAGCCTGCCAGCCTGGGGATCTGGGGCGTGGGCAGGGAATGAGGGAGCAGCAGAGTTGGGTTTTGAACCCATGTCTCCCACACAATCACGTTGGCCTATGTAAGCTGAACCTCCCTATCTCCCCATGGGTGGGGGTTTTCCTCCATCCTTTGGCCTGGGATCTCTCCCCATTTCCCCTCCCACTGCCCATAGTCAGGCTAGACAGACTCAACCCATCTTGCTCCCTCCTACTGTACAGTTTGGGGACTCTGCCATTACCCCACAGCCCAGCCCCTGTATCCAGCACTCTGAGGCTGCCTGTAGCAGAAGCAAACCCTCCTCCAGGCTGACTTGAGACACAGGTGCCCCTTTCCTGCACCTGAGGCTGCAGGACCCAGCTGCATCCCTGCAGGGTGCCCTGGTCCCTCTCTGCTCATTGAGCTGTAGCCCACTGTCTTTTGGTCTTAGGGGTGATTGAGGAGCCCCTAGCAGGCCCCATGGGTTAGAGGGTCTCTCTAGGGTACAGCATGAGAATCAGGTATTAGAGGGGTTATGGGGCAGCTCCTCTGGCAAAGATTTAGGGTGGACTTGGACCACGGCAGAGAGAGAACACCACCGGCAAAGGGCTCTGCTCGTGGACTTGTTAGGCTCCATGCTGGTTCTGGTATTTTATTTGATAAAGTTACATCATCCATCAGTGTATTAAAAAAAAAAAATCTACCTCGTCAAGCCCTAATCTCCCCTCCCTCCAGCCCCTTTGCCTGCTCTGCCTCATTCCCAGGCAGGAGCCCTCCCTTCCACCTGGGGCTCTAGCTCCTTTACCTTGGCTGTGGCATGGCCTCTGTGGACCCTGCCTGAATACGACATAGCAAGGCTGTGGGGCAGTGATGAGAAACAGGGAAACTTTCTCACCTTTGTTTGAGGCATGGTGTCTAGCCCTATGCTGTCCCTGGCCGGGAGGGGGTGAACGCTCTGTCAACGGTGATTGGACGGGACCAGCCAGGAGATGACCTAGATTCATGGTTAAATGTCCTATTCCCTCTGCTGTGTCTTAGGGATGAGGATGGGTGCGTTTCCTACTGAAAGGTGCACCAATGGCTGCTGAGCAGGTAGGGCCACCTTTCTGTTCCCCAGGGCTATACGAAACTTTAATCTGCCCCTACATCCCCTAGAGAGAGCCTCGCCCTCACTTTATATTGAAAAGTGCTACAATAGCTGGTTTTAGGTTACTCCCAGCTCTGCCTTGGGGAGGCAGTCAGGGACTGGGACCTGGACTACTACCGAACCAACCAAAACTCACTTCCAGCCTCCTCCATATTCAATTCCACCTGCAGGGATCTGTGGTAGGGGCCAGCCCAGTCCTCCACAACACTAGAGGGGAGCTGGCTTTGTGTTTATAACACATCTGGCTCTGGCTCTCCCCCACAGTGAGTGGGGAAGTGGAAGCATGTGCTGGGGTGGGGAAGGAGCTTTGTGAATTACTATTAGAACACACCCAAACCAGCTCAAATGGTTTGGTAAAGGGGAAAAAGACACATGGATCATCAGCAGCAAGGTACAAAACATTCTCACAAGAAGAAGGGACATGATATCAGGTAGAAAAGGGCAAGATGGGCTTTTGAGCCACCTCTGGAGTCTCTCCCAACCAGCTCACAGGACCACCAGGCTATGGAGGGAGCCTGTTTGCTCACTCCTTGCGGCTGTGCAGTTTGAAACAGACAAACCATGGCCACCAGAAAGAGCTGGGAACCCCACAGCACTACAGAAGGGCAGACACAGAGCACAACAGCTCCAGAAGCCCTAGCCCCAGTGTGAACAACCAGCCAAAGATGGTACTAGTGGCAGCACTAGGAATTACCCAGCATCCAGGGGCCTGGCAACGTTTGAGTTTCTCAGAGGGTCGTGCCCTCTTCTGCTCTGGCACAATCAGTCTCATTTCTAGCATGGTTTAGTACAAGATGGTACCAATGTCTTCTGGTGCTAGCTGACAAAGTCAGTGTGCTGCCACTTCCAGTAGTGAGCTGTTCTGCCTCAGCCCTTGCTTTGGACTCCTAGGTACACCTGGTTGATGGAGATGGATTAGATCCAGGACAGGCTGGTCACACCCTGTTCGAGAGTTCTGTTTTCAAATACAAATTCGCTGCCCTGTGGAAACCCCCTCCCCACTGAATCACAGACCAGGTTGCACCAAAGACCTTTAGTACTTTGGAGATACCCAACCAGAATGACTCCCAGGGCACAGTTTGAAGGGTTTATTGGCATGACTGCAGGCAGGGCCCCTGGCTTGGGGCAGCATCCTCACAGAGTGCCAGAGTCCTCACAGTTCTGTTGTCTTCCTGGGCTCTACCATGATTGTATTTAACATGCCCACTTGACATTCTTGTTCCTGGAGCTTCCTTGCAGCCTGTGAGGGGCTTTGGCACCAGTTTGACCTCCGACGCCCTCTCTGCCAGTTCCGCAGCATTAACAGTATGGTCACCAGGACCAGCGCAGCTGTGAGTATCCCAAACACCAGCACGGTCACCAGCTGAGACTCACTCAGCCCTGCGTCCCGCTGGGTCACCACCTCTTTCACAGAAATTTTCAACAGCCCTCCCCCACTGGCTTTCTCGCTGTGGTTGGCAACCCGCCTCCCAGTAACCACAGTCCTGACTGGCTCGGGCTGCGTAACTCTGAGATGCTCGCTGGTTGTGCTTTTCACAGCACCGTTGTTCTCCCTGTCAGCAGGAAGGTAGAAGGTGACCCAGGTCGGTTCTGGAGTGGAGACCTCACACGTTTTGCCAGTAAAACCATCGGGACACAAGCAGTCAAAATCATTGATGCGATCATAACACTTTGCCCCATTTTTGCACGGGCGGCTGGCACAGTCGTCAATGTTGATGGTGCAGAAACGGCCTTCGAAGCCCACCTGGCACAGGCAGGAAAAGCGGTTGATACCATCATGGCAGGAGGCACCGTTGGCACAGGGACGCATCAGGCAGTCATCTACATCGTTCTCACAGAGGGCACCAACAAAGCCAGCCAGGCACCTGCAGGTGAAGTTCCTAGCAAAGCCGTTCTCGTCCTGGCACTGGCCACCATTCCTGCATGGAAACCTACAGGCAGAGAGCAGGGACTGATCACAGGCCTGGATAGGACATGTCTCTGGCCCCAGATAGACTTGCATTCTCAGGGTGAAATGCACTCATGGGCTTAAGTGGTGCATAGACCTTGTGTTTGCTCTCTGCACAAGGAGGAATTCCACCCATAAGCGGGAGAGAGGAAAGGCAGGTGTTTAGGTCCCTGTTGCACAGAGGGGAGAAAGGCCCCCAAAGTTGTCCCTATGCACATGCACAGACACACCTGGAGCACAGCTACCTCCCACCCTTCTAGAGAGTGTGGCCGAGTCACTGGCCAATCCCACATCAGGAAAGGCCTAAAGCCAAACATTACAAAGAGGAAGGCTGACTCCCAGTAAGTTTCCCTGAGTGCAAAGCAGAGACAGGGTCACTGCATTAACTGGGAGTGACTAGAATCTGCTCTGATTACAGCTCAGACTCCATTCGCTGTGGGAGCTGCCGTTACAGTCAGCTAAACCAAAGTTCCCCTAAGGACTAGGAAGGTTTTGGCTTAATGCCATAAGCATGGAAATCCACAGCTAATGATCCAAGCTGGGCTACTGATTGGTAGAGTAGGAGCTGGAGCTAATGCCTTATGTAATCTCTGCCTGCCCTGCTGCTCTCTCTCACCCTGCCTTCTCACATGGCCCTGTCTTCCGCTCACAGTCCTTCCCATGGAAGCCCTCAGGACACAGGCAGGAATACTCCCCGTCCCCGTCGTAGACACACTCGGCCCCGTTCTGGCAGGGGAGCTCGTGTTCACAGATGTGTACGTCTGAGGAGAGAGAAAGGGGAGGCATTTGGTGAGCTGAGCTGGGTGCCAGCAAGAACTGTCAACCCCACCCCGAAGGGAAAAGATGAATCATGAGCGGCAGCTTCCCTCAGCCCCAGCAGCATGGCTTTTACACAGAACTCATTGGGGTACAACTCAATCAGTTCCCTGCCATTGCCTCAGGCACTGGAGCACCTCGGTCCCTCCTGTTCTCTGCCTGTGGCACACAGTAGTTTAGCCTTCTGAGGGCTGTAAAACTTTGGTCTAGTTCTGATGGATGGGCTTGGAGTGGGAGTGGCTGAGTAGGGTTTAATGGCCTGTGGTATAGAGGGATCAGACAGTTTAGATGAGCTGGTGGTCCCATCTGGCCTTAAAGTCTAGAACTCTTCAGCTGCCGCTCTCAAAGCACTTTTACATTGTTCTATATGGCAGGGAAAGCGAGATGCAGAGAAGGGAAGGCCCTTAGCTGCCCTGTGCTCTGAGTGCCATAGAATAACCGCATGCTGCATTCTGAACACCCTCCAGCCTGAAGAGCAGACCCCCGAGACCCCTAGCTGGACGGCAGATTAGCTATGCCATGAAGCTGCTTTGTCACTCACTTCCATTTGAAGTTGACAGAGTGAGTGGATCCCACCCAGCTGGTTGCCAAAGGCAGAAAGTGCAGATGGAAATAGAAAGCAGTGTCAGCAGTCCCAACAGTGAGAGAAAGCTAGTGAATACCACTAATGCCACTGCCTCAGGCCCATTGATATCACAGCATCACAGGCCCTGCAAACAGGGATCAGAGCCCAACAGCCCGACCACCTTCTGTAGAAAGGAAAAGGGATGGGCCAAATCTCTGATAGAAAGATAAGACCCCCAATGCAAGCATCACAATGAGAAACTGCTGGTCACCTAAACAGCTGCATCATCCTTTCATTTAGGGGATGTGTGCTGGGCTCCTGCCCTAATCATGAAAGAGTGAAAAATTCAATCTCATGGGGGATACGCTCAGGCAGCTGGATTGACACCTGGTGCCTCTAATCCCTGTGCCCTCCACATTCCCCTCCCTCGCTTTGCAGGGCAATTGGACCCTCCCCCCACCACATTTTCCCCACCCGGAGATCTTTATTGTAAACAAGTTACCTGTCACTGAACCCTTTGCTGAAGCAAACTGATTCCTGTCCAGCTGGTGGAACTTACCTTTGTCACAGAACTTGCCAGCCCAGCCATTGTCACAGATGCATTGCCAAGGCTGATGGCATGTACCATGGAGACAGCCTGGCATCCGCACACACTGCTCGCAGTACTTTCCTTCCCAGCCAGGGTCACACCTGCAAGAGGATACAGGAAGGTCAGTCCGAGCACAGCAGTATCCCCAATGGCAGCACAATATAGACAAGAACTGGATTATGTAATGGCTTAGATAAGCCTATCTTCACACACCATCCTGCGCTTGCTATAAGTGTGTGTGGTGCTTGGAAAGTCTTGTCTCAAAGCGCCCCCAGGAGACAGAAGATTGCTTCTTCTGGGGAGCCCATCAAGGCCAAGGGAGGAGGCAAAGATGACAGATCCTGGGCATGTCCACACTCTAATCATGAGGTGTAATTGCAGCTGGTGTAGAGGTACCCAAGCAAGCTTTATTGTAGCCAGCTTGGGTACCAGAAGCAGTGAAGCTGGGGCAGTGCAGGCAGTATAAGTATCCCTGGAACCATGGTTCATTCCTCTGCAGCTAGCCCATGATGCCACAGTGTCACTGCTCCAGGACTCAAGCTAGCTCTGGTATGTCTACTGAGCTGCAATCACACCCATGACTGCGGCATAAACATACGCCTGGTCTTGTTACATGGCTGCAGTAGCATTTTGTGTGTACATGTCAAACGCTGCTACTGAATTTATTTTCTCCCACAAAAGCTGGAATAGCAGCACTCAGCACACACTTTCACACTCTTCAGCGTCAAAGCCCTTTCCCAACATTTAATGCCTTATTCCTCCTAAAGGATGGAGGTAAATATTATCTGCACTTTACAGATGTGGGAATTGAGGCAGAGAAGAAAAGGGATTTACCCTACAAGGCTACATAGGGTGGCAGAGGCAGAGTGGGTAACAGAACCCAGACATTTGCTAACAGCCTTGATTGTAATTGCTAGTCCACATTGTCCTCCTCCAGGTAATCTGCTCTGTATCCAAGTATCAAATTAGGCAGAAAGAAAACGCCTGTACCCTTCCAGCCAAGCTAAAGGGCAGGTAGCAGGCACCATCAGGAATGCAGAATTCCCCTCAGGGCCTCGTAGCTTTGTACATTTTGTTGCCTTCTTTGTACTAGTATAATTTGTCCATATTCTTCCTGCAACAAAGCTGCCAGCTCAAGCGCCCCCCCCGCCTCTCTGGCTCTGGTGCTGCAGCAACCTTTGCCTCAGTTTTCCCCTACTGTCCTTTGGCCTACTCCAGCCATAAGATTGTCTTTGCCCTCTGGCCAGACCAATTTGCAAATTCCTGCCCTTCCCAGGGCCAGTGAGTCCTTTACCAAAGGACAAAAGAAATATCAACAAAACCAAATCTTCAGCTCTCGGCTGACTGCCTCTTCCTCACAAGTGCGCTTCATCTCCTACAGACTGTCCCCATACCTTGTCAGGCTCCTGTGCCTTGGACAACCCACTGTCCAGGGGCAGCACATTCCTTCCCTCCCTCAGGGATTCAGGAAGGCTATAACTCCTCAGGGTCCCTGTCTCCAGTCAGGCTTCCAGATCCCTCCTGCAGTAGCCAGCCAGCCTGCCTGCCCGCCCTGTTCCTCAGCCTCCTATCAAACTGTTTCCTAGAGTGGAAACTTTCTACCTCCTCTCCTCTGAGTCTCTCCTCCCTAACTGGGTTCACCCAGCTCTTTATAGAAACAAGCCCTGCTCTTCCCCCAGCTGGACTTTATCTCTAACTAGGCCTGGCCTACCCTCCAGGTATGAGCAGGCAGGTTAATTGGTTTCTCAGGCCCATATTAACCCTTGCCCAGCACATGTGGGATGAACACCCCATCACACTTCCTGAATTATGGGACTCAAGGCACTGCACAATAATCCAGATGTGAAGCCATGCACAGTATTCCAGATGGGATCCATGTATAGTATCACCTTATTCTACAAGCTCACCATAGGAGTGTGATGGAGAAACCAGTCATTGCAGTACACAGCAGCATTCTAGACCTAACAGGACAGTGGGCACTAATTGTAAGTGTTTCCTGATTGGACAGTGCCCGACTCCCCAGTGGGGAAAGAAGAGATTACGTGTCTGAGAAAGAGAGCACCTAGATGAAAGTAGAACTGAGCTGAGGTGACAGAGCAGGGAAGACATACAAATCGGACTCAAAATGTATCACAGAATTAAACCTCACAAACTCAATGCAGTGCCTACAATCCCAATAGACTCCAGCAAGATGGCATACCCACTGCTGAATTGCCGCTGAAACCGTGGGACCGGCGGAACTCCCGCAGGCACGCCGCTGAAGGCTGCCAGACTGCCGCTCTCACAGTGACCGGCACGCTGCCCTCCACGGCTTGCCGCCCCAGGCACACGCTTGCTGCGCGGTTGCTTGGAGCCGCCCCTGGAGGTCAGAGCTACGATAATGGTGCCAACATAAGAGGAAAAAACAGAGGAGTGCAGACACGGATCCGAGAGTTAAACCCTCAAGCTTTTTTTCTCCAATGAAGTTCTCATTCATTGAACTTGGTGGTCAGTGATGCAGCATCAGCTTCTAGTGAGGCTGCTGAATTTTTTAATGTAATTCAGAGCATCTATGTATTTTTCTCTGCATCAACTCATCAATGACAAATTTTGAAGCAACATCTGGGAACATCCTCTCTGACACTGAAACCACTGAGTGCCACACAATGGGAAAGTCGAGTGGAGGCGATAAAGCCTATCAAACACCAAATTGGGAAGATAGATGATGCCATACTTGCCATTATGAAGGATAATGCTATGACAGGAACTGTTCGTGGGAAAACAGTGGCAGAAGGAAATGGAATCACCAGAAACATACATAATTTCACATTTCTGTGTGGCTTAGTGTTATGGCATGACATACTGTTTGAAATAAATGTTGTAAGCAAGAGACTCCAAGGTGTTGACTTTGATATATCTGGAGCAATGGAACAACTGGACAAAGCAAAGTCATACCTACAGTCTTACCGATCAGATGAGGGATTTCAAAATGTTCTGAAGAGTGCACAGAAGTTGGCAGAGGAACTTCACACTGAAGCTATTTTCCCACCCATTCAAGAATACAAGAGTCACCGAAGAAGAAGACATTTTGATTACGAGGCATGGGATAATCCCATAAGAGACCCCAAACAACAATTCAAAGTTGAATTATTTACCAGGTGCTAGATTGTGCAATACAGTCAGTTGAAGAATGTTTCATGCAGCTCAAGGATCACAGCAGTATATTTGGGATGTTGTATGATATTCCAAAACTCCTCACTGTACCTGAAGAAGGCCTACACCAGCAATGCAGGGCACTAGAGACAGTGTTGACACATGATGACATGCGCAATATTGATGCAAGTGATTTAGGTGATGAACTGAAAGCCCTTTAAAGACACATTTCAGCAGGATCAACTCCAAAGGCTGTTCTGGAATATATGTACACAAATAAGATGACCACCCTTTTTCCAAATGCTTTTGTTGCTCTGCGCATACTTCTAACACTTCCTGTAACAGTTGCCAGTGGAGAACGCAGCTTCTCCAAGCTGAAGTTAATAAAAACACATCTACGCTCCACAATGACACAGGAGAGGCTGGTCGACCTTGCAACCATCTTAATAGAGCATGAGCTGGCCCAGACTGTGGACCTTCAGGAAGCAGTTCAAATCTTTGCAACCAAGAAGACATGGAAAGCACCACTTCGATTATTCAAACAGATAAAAATGCCAGTGTTTACTATGCAGACAAGAAAAGTTACATTTGCTCTTCAGGCATTTGAAAGTTAAGTGTTACTTAAAATTTTTGAACAAGGCATTTTAAGTTGTTAGTTCTCCTTTATTGGGGTAGGTAGCAGAGCAGTACCATGAGAGGAGCAGAACAGGAAGAAGGCAGAATTGAGACCTTTCAAAGTTTTGGCCCAAGCAAGGGGGCATGGGGGCATCATTTGAGCTCCCCGCCTCAGGTGCCAAAATGTTGTGGGCCGGCCCTGGTTGAGTAGGATGAAACCCTTTGCATTCCTTGACCTAGGAAAGGGTTTGGATGTCCCAGGGAAACAGTGCGTGGAGCGAGAGATCAGCTGTCCTAGGAATGGTTAAAGTTTAAATGCACCCACACCAGAATTCCAAACACCATACCTGCACTTGCCGTCCTGGTCACAGCAGCCGTGGGCCAGGTTACAGCGCTCACTGCAGTCATCACCTGCAGGACAGGGCAGAGAATGGGAGTTAGTGCACAAGGAGGTCAGAAAAGCAAGCACTTGCTAACATAAACCAGTGCATGCAAGCCCCAGGGTTCCAGAACTGCTCATGCCAAGGGCCCCTATTAGGTTAGATCTATCCACAGTGAGGGCCTGGGGCCATAGACCCCTTTTATCTTGCAAATGCTCACTTCCCCCTCCTCTATTTATCTCTGTCTGCCCCTCATTATGTCACAGCTACCCCACAGGGTGTGAGGGCTTTATAAGAGACCATCTGCACAGGGAAGGATCAGACAGTGAGGACTAGGTGCACAGAAACAGTTAGTACTTGTATGACAACAGCATTTGGGGACCCCAGTCAAGAATTAAGGGCAACGGCGTGCAAGCTGCTGTATAAACAAGACAATCCCTGCCCCAGAGAGCTCACAATCTAGGGCTGTGACAAGACACAGTGGGTAGGTGGCTGAAACACTGTGTCTTTGTTTAGAAAACTAACAATGTGCTTGAAAATTATGTATTGGGATCATGTCCTTCACCCTGTCTGTGGCACTTTCCTAAGACTGCCTATTCTGGGAGGGAACGTGTATTACTTGTTGGTTTACAGCACCCAGCCCAATAGGGCCCAATCCTATTGGGGCCTCCAGGTGCTACTATACTATAATAAATAATAATGATAGTAAAGTCTAGGACTAGCTTCTGAGCAGAAATCTGAGGGGCTTAAGGGCCTTGAGAAGGATTCCTTTTGTTCTAAAGATTCTAAACATTTGTGTCCTTTGGGAAAAGCCAAGTTTCCCCAAGAAGTGAGGTGAGTGAGGCTGGACTGGCACCGTCTCAGTCCCCAGCAGTTCCTCTATCCCTAGGGCTGCAGATGCTTTCAGAGTACTATGCTGCGAGGCTCTGCCAAGGCCAGGTTGTGAGTGACAATCCCTCACTCTGTTGCACAGAGGAAGGCGAGCATGGGGCAGTATAACCTGATAGGTGTCAAGTTCTGTTTATTTATTTAAAGGCCCCAACGGCTGTAACTGAGCCATGGCCTGGCCCTGCTGCTCCTCCTCCCCACCACTGGCCTCCTTTCTTCAGTCAGGTGTCTCATCTCCAGGCCTCTTCCCTCCTGTTCATTGCTCTCTGCCTCGGGCCACCTGCTCTCTCCTTCCTGTTTACTGATTATCACTGAGACATGGTGGCTTTGCAGGGCTTAGGAGTGGCCACTAGACCGAGTCCAGAGCTCTCAGTCCCACATCATCTTGGGACTAGGACAAGCAGGAGGAGCTCCACTCCCCACCATGGTTACTCTTAGACTTTGAGAGCCAGGGGCATGAACAAAGTAAACAGCTTCTCATCCTGCCCCCTGTCCAGCAGGTGTCACTGCACACCTGAAACATGGACTGGAGTCAGACAAAGAGAGCAGGAAGAGAGACCTGCATGGGGTAGGAATGGGAGAGCAGAAGCAAATGTCAGGAAATTGGACCTCTTATCTCAGGGACTGAGCCTCCTTCAGCCCTATCTTGGAGATGGAGGACCAGTAGCTGATTGAGTCCATCTCCCCTTGGCCGGTGCTGGATCTCGAGTCCCATCAGCAGAGCTTATATCAGGCTCCCAGCAAAAGAGACTTTCTCTAAGCTACACCACATGGAACACGAGAAGTCAGAGGGGATGGCGACTCCCTCTGGCCTAGACCAGGACTAGAAACTCCCATAACGTGCCATGGCTAATCTGGAGCAGCATGCGGGGCCAGTTCAGCCTGTGGCTGAGTACTATCTTGTTTCATGTCTATAAGCACTCTGCAATGGTGGGTGCTTTGTGGCTTCACCACTTAATTGGGGCAAATTCAGGATCCGAGCTGGCCTTTTGCATTCCTCCTGCCTTTCCCTGCCTCTTGGAACTGTTGTGTCCATTACTATAATCCAGCTATTTTTACAGAAAGTGAGCTCCGTATGTAGCCCAAGGGAGTCCTACCCTCTGTCCCCTTGGGTATTGCCAGGCACTGCACTGATATGACACTCCTGGAAAGCAGAGCAAAGAGCCTTTCTGACTGCAGCCAGTCATGCACAGTATGCCTACTGGCTAAGCAGAGCCTCTGCTCTCATCTGTCAGATCAGCTTCCTTTTGCTGGATAGCAGTGATGTGAGGAGACTTCAGCAGCACCAAGGTGGGTTTGGAAGGATGGACACAGGAGCAAGACACATGTCTACTGAGTCTCACCTTGGGCAAGATGGTGATGGGCCAAGAGGATCCAAACCAAGGACATGAGCTGAAGACAGAAACTTCTAAGCATGGTCAATGTGGCCCCACCGAGATGAACACCTACAGAGACATAAAGAGCACAGTCAGAAAAACCCTACACCCACCCCCCTGCAGCCTTGTTGGGTTTGCTTCACACATCCCTTTCTCCCCATCATCCTATTTCTGTGAGTTCTGAGTTCACATGCATTTTTACAAGGATTGTCCACTTGTCACATTCTCACTACATCTCTCCACCATGTCCTTCTGGGCTCCCTCCTCTCCTGGGGACAACCAGAACTCCATGGTTCAAACAACCTCCTTTAAATGTATAAAGCAGAATTATATCGGAGTACTGTATATAATGACTAAGGATATTAAATTGGAGCCCATCCATGTATCTCAGCCTTCCCCTCAAGCAACCCCACTTCCCCGGCATAGGGGAACCATCCCCATTTTCATTCAATACTGAGATCACCCACATGACTCTGCCAATGCATCTTAACTGCATTCTGAATGGACGGGTGACACTCTCTGAGGTGCAGCTCAGGCTGTGCTGAGGAGGTTGTTTCTCAGTCCTAACTGCCTCTGCAATCAGTGCAGCCAATTGCACTCAGATGTAGAGCTGGTGACTTTATGTCCTCTCACTAGGCTCTGAGCTGCAGCTAGCAAACCTAATAAAGCCGATGGCTAAGCAGGGAAATTGCTTCTGTCTCTGCCAGACTCAAAAGGGGGAGGGAGGAAAATAAATCCCTCCAACTCTGGCAGGTGGTCAGTACTGTCAGGAGCAACATCTGCAGGACATGGGAGTGGGGTAAAGGCTCCTAGATTTGGGGGTAAAGCTTAAAGAAGCAAAAGCAAAGATTCCCTTCCTAATTAACTGTAGTTCTTTCTTTCCTGTTTCTCCTGCCTTCCTGCGGAGCCACTGGGAGGCCCAATGTTTCTGAGTCCATTTATTTTCCATCCACTGCTTGCCCTCCTGGAGCAGCACTACTACGTCCCCAAAAGGTCTTGTTCCTTCATAGCTTTCTGGGGCAAATTGGGACTGTTATGGGCAGGCAAATGTAGGGTGACACAATAGGGACAAAAATATAACCCGATCAGAAGGGGCAGGGAATTTTCCTAGGAGAATGATGAGCATATGGAGGGACTCTACCCAAACGTGTGGATGGGAAGGACAGGGGCTGTTCTACCTTAAGGATGGCTTGCAAGCAATGCAGTGCTGGGCTGAGCTGAGCTAATACTTGGATGGGAAACTTCCTAGGATTCAGGCAGCAGACAGACTCTTCAGGAAGTGACACTGGTACCTCAGAAGGGGGCTGGCCTGAATCTGGCCTGTCCTGTTGTCTTAGAGGTACGGTGCTGCTAGAAGCATCATTCAAATGAGTTGCAGAACCAAGATTCTAACCACCTGCGGTCATTACAAGTCCCATGGCACTTCTGATTAGCCTGACCAAATTCCACCACAGATAATTACATTCTACCTCCCTGAATTCCCCCTGCAGTTACATTTGGGCACAGGATTCTCCTTCACTTCCTGTCCTAAAGTGCTGTACAGTGTTGGTGTGAGCTGTTGAACAGCTGCTGCATTTCAGGCGAGGGTGAAGTGATTCCTGTGAATCTTATAAAATAATTTAGGGATTAGGGCTGAACAGTTGGCAGCATGTTCCTCTGGGGCCGTTAGGAGCTGAGCCTCATACCACATGTCATTGAAAAGGTCATTTTCCCTTAGATTTCTCATGAAGTCTCCCAGTTTGAGGCATGACCTCAGACTTAATGCCATCAAATTGTGGACATTATTCCCAATGCTTTACCTGCAGCTCAGGCAGCACCTTCCAGCACTAGTGGGGAGGCAGCAGGCAAAGACTGTGGGATCCTTTGGGATTAAAGGCTCTAAATAAACATAAGGTGTTCTGACAATGCATAGGCGGTATGAGCAGTATTTGTACTGTGGCTAGGTCTTTATTCCAAGCCCTGGGTCACTCTCATGAACTGAGGGAACTTTCCCCTTTCAATACTCCTGTATTTATGAGGCTTGCTGAGTAGGGTTTCTGCAGGCTACCAGATCAGCGGGTGCTGGGTGAATTGGTGGATGGGGTGGGGGGTTGGTGGCTGAGGATTACTGGATCACAGCTCGATGGCTGGGGTTTCCAGGTGCTATGGCTCACACCTCTAAGCTCTGCTCCTCACCTAGAGCTGCCCTCCTGACCTCTCTGCTTCCTTAGCATTGACTTCACAGACACACCAGTTTGCCCTCCAAGTGAGTGTCACACAGGGAGGCGACGACTCCCTACATCTCTCTCTTTTTTGGGAGAGGGAGTTAAACTAAACTAGCTGTAAATGAAGACAGAGCACAAAGTGGATCAGCTGAGAAAAGCAACCACCTCAGAGCAAAGTGGAAGGATTATCCCCTGCCCCCAGATGCTTTTGGAGGGGATGCCCCTGAATCTCTCTCTGGCACACCCTGATATTGCTCTAGGTCCACATTCTGGCTCCTTGAGGCCAGGGCCCGATCTCCACCTGGCAGGATGGTGTGTGCAGGGGGTGCTGCCCCTTGGGGTGCACTCCTCGAGGTTCGGTGTTTGGGGGGAGCACTGCCAGCCCTGTCACCCCCTGATTCCTGTGCACTCACGTGGGATCTCTGCATCCAGCCTGACCCCCAGCCCAGAACGGCCCTGCCCCGCGGGTTGGGGGCGAGAAGAGAGGGACCTGGGGCCAGGACTCCGGGACTGCAGCAGACGCCTCCATTCCTGCCCCCGGACCAGCTGCAGGGGGCTCGCTTAGTGCATACACGTGCTGCCCCCGACTCACCTCAGCCACATCCCCCTCCCCAGGCGACCGGCCCTGAAGGGGGCGCCTCCCCATAGCAAAGGCCGCTGGGCACCAAGAGCCTGGACTCCAGCTGTGCGGTGGGGCAGCACCTCTGCCGGCTCCTGCCCCCCGCAGGCAGCCGGATCCTCCCTCCCCTCGCGGTCCCCCACCCAGCTCAGCACCCCCCTACTCCTTCCCCAGCCCGCAGGCCGCCCCCTGAGCTCCCCACGCTGGTCCTGCCCGCCTCCTCACCTCGGCGATCGCAGCGGCTCCTTTGGCTCCCGGGGTCTAACGCGGGGAGCGGCGGAGGGGGGCTGCCATGCCCGGCCCGGCTGCGGGGGGTTCGGGAGGCGCAGGGCTGCGGAGCTGCTGCGAGGCTCCCCGCTCCGGCTGCTCCTCCCGCCGCTGCCGTGCGCTCAGGCCGGCTGCCAGGGGCTGCGTGTGGCTGCACATCCCTGCGCCCTCCCCGGGACATGCCGCCTCCCGCAGCCCGACGGCGAGCGGGAGCCAGGAAACCCAGAGCCCCCAGCCGCAGGCAGCCCCCTGCCCTGCCCCACTCACCTCTCACCGGCTCCAGCCCGGATGGCAGCGGGGAAGCCGCTTCTGCCTGAGCCGAGAGCTGGGTTGACGCCTCCCTGCCCCCTCCCAGGAGATCTTCCCCCTCCGGCCTCCCCCGCAGAATCTGCCCCAAGGTTTTTGTCCCTGTGCTTGCTCACCTAGGGGGTGGGGGGCAGCTACACACCCCTGCAAAGCAGGAGAGGAGGAGGAAGGAGAGTGCCCTGTTACAGAGCCAGAGCCCCCTGGCTCTGTCCCAAATCTGGGGAGAGGATCCCTCTGTGATGTGGAATGGCACTGCAACCCCCTAGGGTCTGCCCAGGAAACACTGAAAGCGGGTGGGGGGCTGAATAGACAAGCCCTTCCCACTGATGGGGTGCTACAGTCCCATAAGGAGTGAGGGGAGCAAGCGGGGGAATGATGTCCAGTGGGGAAGGATACAAGGAATGAAAAGCCAAGGAAAGAGAAACCACTGGGTGCCAGGAACCAGCCCCAAGGGCTGAAGAAACATGTGAAACAAGGAGAAACTCCCACACCAACTCTTGGGTTACCCCATGTCACAGGATGCTAGTCAGTGGTCATGGAGATTTTTAACTACCCATATATTGCTCGGCAGCCAGCCTAAATCTGCTTCATGGAGAGACTGACCAGCAGAGACACCAACCCAGGCTTCCTGCTGAGAATGGAGGATGACAACCAAAGATTGCAAGCGGCTTCCCATCTACATGGAGAATAGGGTGAGAGACTCCCATAACACAGCAGGGACTTGGCTTCTCTGGCATTTCTCTCCAACTTCTCCCAGTGGCACTAGCACCAGTGTGGCTCCAGCAACAGGAGCAACATTGGGAGTCCTTGGGTGAACCAATCACACAAAGATGCCACATTTTAATCACTGCATTATCTAGGACTGTCTTGATCAAGTCTTACTGCTCACACTTGCTACTTTTTTCTACATACATTTTCATACATCAGTGCTCATTCCCCCCATTATTAATCATCTCTTGAAAAATGTTTCCATCTTCTATTTTTATGTTTATATTAGAAGTACATACTAAATTATCTGAGTTAAATGAAAGCTCCTCCTTCAGCCCCTTCCTGTCTAGTTTAAAGGCTGCTCTACAAGCTCTGCCAGTTTTCACCCCAAGGGATAGCCCATTGCTTAAAGTAGAGACAGAGTAATTCTGACAGTCACTTCCCATCAGAAAAGAAATCTGAATGCTCTGTGAATCCCAGCCCTCCTCTTCATACCATCCACAAGCCACTGATTGATCTCCAGTAATCACCTTCTTCTTCCCTGCTCACTCAAGACTGCAAGGATCTCTAGGAAGCTTACTGGTGTGTCAGCCCCATCTTCAGTCAGCTGATTGCTTGTGTCTGTGTGTGCGCGTGTATAACAAGGATCTTTATGTGTGGTGACAAGGACCCCTGGGGAGCATCTGATTGTTCTGTCTGCATTTCCAAACTAACTTGCCCCTCTAAAAACTCTGTTTCCTTGCTCCTCCAGAACCTTCCATTACATGGATAAGCTCTAAGCCCTTAAGAGGTCACCTGGAGAGGTGTTGGTGCCCCAAAGCTTTCTTCACCAGACCTAGACAGAACAGCTAGTCCTCTGCAAGGCCTCTCTCCCACCCAGGAAAGCACATCCCTGTCTATTGCTGGGTAACATCCAAAGGCCCTGGCAAGTTTCATTCTTCAGCATTACCAGTCTGCTCCACCACCTGCCCACTTTCTCCTCTTCCCCTCACCTCTTGCCCAGAGTTTGCTACTTCCTACCACTCCAGAACTGCATCAGTTAACAATAGCATCAAAGCCACTAACATCACGCTCCCCTGTCTCCCAATCCTCCCAAATCTCCATCTCCACCCTCATCACATCCGATTACCTCCTCTCAGGCCCTGTCCTCTCCACTCTGTCTCTCTCTGCCAGCACTATGATCATCCATTCATTTCTTGGCAGCTCTATCCCTACCACACTCATAGCTGCAGCTCTCCTCAAGAAATTAACTTTTGACCCCAGTGCTGTCAAGCATGGCCCCAGATCAAATGTACTCTTCAAAGCAAAATACTGTTGAAAATCATCTCTGCAACACCCTCACTTCCCACACCATCCTTGGTCCATTTCAATTTGAACTCCAGAGCACTGAAAGCGCTCTCCTCAGGCACTCTCCTCCTCCCCTCTGCCATCTAGGGCTCCCTCACACTGGACCTCAGTGTAGCATTTGACATGTGCTACACATCCCCCTTGGACTTCAGGCTGGTGTCTCTGCTCCCTCCCCACCTGGGATCTTGTCTGTCTCTATAACTGTACCTCACATGTCTGTCCACCCCTTCCAACTGGAGCATATCATTTCACTTACCTCAACTATTGCACCTCCCTCCCCTTTTGTCACACACAGTGACACCTGGCTCTTAACTTGCTCCACTCAAACATCAACAAGACAGACACCCTCCCTCTTGGATGGAGGAGGACTCCCAGCTGTAGCTGCAATTCAACCACCTCCCTTCTCTCTGGTCTCTTTTCTCCTCTTGGCCCTAAGTTCCCCTAGTCTCTGAGCAAACCTTTGCACCTCAGTCTATCTTCTAGACCTTCTTTGCTGAATCGCTCCCTTCACAAGTCAGGTGTATGAGCATCCATTTCCATGGTCTCCAGAAGCCCCTCAGATCCAAACCTCAGTCTCTTCAGGACGCTTCAGTCATCTGCTCAGATGTGCATGGAACAGAACTGCTCCAGCTCTATCCTGGGAGACCTTCACTGGTTTTCCATCTTCTACAAAGTCACTAGCCTCATCTTTTTAGTAGTAGTCGTATTATCATAACACCTAGGAGACCTAGTCATGGAAGGCACTGTTCTTCAAGGCCCTTAGTGTCCTGACTCAGTCTACAACTATGACTCTACCTCTCTTGATACCAGGCATTACAGTAAAGGGGAGCAGTGAGGAGGAGAGCACATCTTCCCTTCCTCTGCTCCCCCTCCCTGGCTGGTGCTGCTAAAAGAACAGGAAGAACTCCCCTGGTGTTCAGTCTTCTTTGACCATTGCCCAGTATCCCCACTTGCTCCCTCTGCTCTGCCAAGCCCAGGCAGCACCTTGCACTGATAGCTCCTTTGCTATGGGGCATAGGCTGCTCACCTCCCTCACTCCTTATCCTTCAAACGGTACTGCCTATACCAGCTTCCTCGGACTCTACCCTGGAGTAGCAGGTGCTTGCTACTACTCACTCTTCACATATCTCCCTGTTCCCCATCCTCACCTGCTCTCACACGTTCTTATTGTGATATTGCCTTGGACTAACTGCTGGGCATTGGGAGGCCGCTAAGAGATACAATTACACTGTATTTTTCTTAGTTTGAGTGATAAGGACCACGGAGTGCAGGTGCCATTGTGTGTGCTGGTGGATTGAGTGTGTGTGCTGTTTATTTGTGTAGCCGTGGTGGTGTCAGTGTGTATGTCTGCTATAACAAAATGAATGTGTGTGTACCTGTATAATGAGAAGCACTCCATGTTAAGATCAGTGTGTGCATGTACATACAACTCACCAGGGTCTGTAAGAGGGGGAGATGGGGTTATATTGAAGTAAGTAGTACAGGACCCAGGGTTTTCCATTCTGTTCCACTCAAGGGTGAGAGCCGTGGCACTGAGTGAGTGCCATCTGGGTACAGGAGGGAACACTTGGTCACTGGAGATATAAACTCACAGGCCGTAGGGTCAATAGCTGAGAGAGGACAAAATGGGTGAATTTAAACAAATGTGACTTTTCCTTTCACTTTTTAACCATGGTCCTTGTGTGATTCTTACAGAGAGTAAGAGCTGGGGAGAAGGGAGGTAAAGAAAGTGGGGGAAGGAGACGGGGTGGAAAAGGAGTGGGAAAACACTTGCCGCTTCTTGTCTGGCACTAGGGGCTCAGAATGAATCTTCCCCAGGAGTGGAAGGCTCTCAACCTGCCCCTGCTGAATCTAGGACTTGCTATAACAATGTCCAGCTCTTTGAGATCTAGTCAGGAAAGACAACTCTTCCTGCAGCCCCGAGATTGGAAATTGGGATTCCTGCCCCCTACTGCAGGCTTAGATCCTGCTCTGCTCTCCTCTGATCACTGCTACACCATCCCCAACAGCTTCTCGCATTGAACAGCTGCTGGGTCAGAATTAGGAAGGATTTTTTTTCTAGCCATAAGAATCTGATCAGAGATTTTCCCCTGTTCAAGGAAATCCCACAAAGTGGGAACCTGGGGTTGGAATGGGATGACCTATCACCCTGCTACATTTGTGCTTCACTCCCTTGGCGCGTGCCAGCTAAACAGCCCCTCCCAGGCCACTCTTCCAAAGTGCTGTCATCACTCACATACAGCCAGAAAAATTACCTGTCAAAACCAGCTGGACCTGCTTCCCTTTCTTTTGCTGTCTGGAGCCTGTTCCTTGGAGGCAGCTGGACATCAGGGGCATGAGGCAGAAGCCGGGCTGAGAGAACAGGTGATGCTGCGGCTTCCCCTCCACTGGGGAAACCTTCCCCAAAGCAAAGAGAGAAACACTTTTCTGTGCAGAAGCCCAGTGAAAATCACCCCTTCTTGCCCCCTCTAATCCCTCCAGGCCAGGAGACAGGGGAGCAGCGGAAACCAGCTGGAGAGAGACCGCAAAAGCCACTGAGCTGCCAACTCAATTTAACATCCCATAGCTTGGCTCTCACTCCAGGTCACTCACACACACACACGCTGCACAGCATAGCACAGCACCGGGCAGGGGGTTATATATTAAAACAAATGTTCTCTCCCTCCCCCTCGCTTTTCCCATTCCACCCTGGCCCACAACAAACACCCACAGCCCACTGGCCCTGCGGCAATGTAACCCAACCCCCTGCCATTGTTCCCCCTTCCCCAAGGTCTATATTTGACTCTGCAGCAGCAGCGGCACGTGTCGGTGTCTGTGTGTGTGCGTGCACGCGCACGCTCCGATATTTGTTTGGAGCCTCATTCCCCAGATGCCCGGGATTGCTTAGAAATAGCTTCCATGGGTAGCAGGGATATGTGTGTGTGTGTGTGTACTGGGGAGGTGGGAGTGGCAGAGAGAGGGTTAAGGGCAAAGGTGAAACAGCTTCTGGCTCTTCCTGGGTAATTTTCACCATTTCAATGATCTGTCACCCTGTGGAGAGTGGCTGTGTTGAAATACAACTATGCACACACCGGACAAATGTGGTTGGGACCTGGAGCAGATCCTGGGAAGAGGAAGAATGGGAAAGGCCTAAACTCCCTCACGCTGCCCGCCCTTCCTCAGCCTGCTCTGGTGGCCGTCCTCCATTGGTACAAATGGAGTTCAGTCTCCAAGGCCCTGTCAGTCCTTTGGCCTCTCTGCTGAGGCTGCCACTGAGGACAAGCAAAGAGGCAACTAATGCCATTAGCAATGGTGGGTTTGTGGTATGCACACTGGCATAAGAGGAACTGGGCTGGGACACCCCAGGGCTCAGCTCTGCACTCTCTGCTATCTTAACCCCGCTGGGCCACCTAATGCTACATTTTCTGTACCCCAAAGTCCTTGGGGATGTTGTTCAAACCCAGTGCCAGATTCTCTCTGACCTTGAAGTCCCTGTTGCCACTGCCTAGACTCAGCACCAGACTGATTAGTTCATGGGACTTCACATCACTTTTGGCCCTGCCAGATGGCACTTCTATTTACTCTCTTGTGCCATACAAGAACAAGGGTGGGGACATTCCAATTAAATGGAAAGGCAGTACATTTAAAATTAATAAAAGCTAACCCTTTTTCATACAGAACATAAATAACCTGTTGGGGTCTATTACCAGGAGTGGGTGGGTGAGGTTCTGTGGCCTGCAATGTGCTGTAAGTCAGACTAGATGATCATGATGGTCCCTTATGGCCTTAAAGCTTATGAGTCTATAACCCCTGGAACTCACTGCCACAAAATATCAAGACAATGAGCTCCGTGGAACTCAGAAAAGGATTGGACATTTACATGGATAATGAGAACAACCGGAGTAATGATAATAAGGATTTTAAAAAATAGTTCTGAGAGGGATACAAACCCTTCAGCTCCTGGGCTCTTAAGCCACTCACTAGCTCAGAGTCATTAGGAAGAAGCAGTCTATATAAGCAGCTGTAGCAGGGTGCTGGTGCAAAAGCACCTAATTACCCCTTGCCCAGTCAGCTCCAATCAGGGGAAACAGATTGGGGCTGATGGAAAAGGCCTGATGCTGGCCTGACAAGCCAAGGGCTATAAAGGTTGGGAGGGAGCCAGAAGACATTGGGGGCAGCTAGGGGAAAAAAAACAAACAAAAAAAACAGGGAGGGAACTGGAGGCCCGCTAACAGAAGGGTGGCTCTGCCTCTGCCTGTAAAGGAGGAGATTAATCCTGTAAAGCTGTAAATAAAGACACTGGTGTTGCACAACCCTGAAGCCTCTTTGAGCCTTATGGGGGGGCAGCAAGCTGGCCCCAGTAAGAAGGGCAGGTTGCGAACCCTGTTACAGCAGGTTATTCCATAACTGTTCACTAGGGATTCTTGTACCTTCCGCAGAAGCATGAGGTACTGGCCACTGTCAAAGACAGGATTCTGGACTTTGGGCAAATCCATCCATGGAGTTGCATAGGTGCCAGCATCTGAATGGAGGGGAGGCAACATGCAGTTCCCATATTCAGAAGTTGTTTGGGCCAATGGTAAGTTGCACCCTTGCTTCAATGGCCCCATAGGGCTTTGCAGGAGTGTAGAATCACCAAAAGTGAAGATCCATTCAAGCTGTATCCAATCCTCCCTCCTTTGGCCTAACCGTACCCTGCCTCTTGTCTGCCCTGCACCAGGCATAGGGGTCTCCTGTGCTGGGGTTATTCCTTCTGGAGGTTTATGTCTGCTCTCTGGACTCCATGCTGTAGCTTGGCTGGCACAAGGGGCTCCAGGGTGACAACTAACTGGGCCCTAGATGGACCTCTGGGCAGATCCAGTATGGCAGTTCCTATGAACAAAGCTGCAAGCTCAATACTGGGTGGCCTCAACCCCTGCTAGAATGAGCTGGAGTGAAAGGATTGGATCATCGGTCATTCTGGAAGGGACAGGGCCCCAGATCCACTCTAGCCAGGAGTGGGAAGAGTGAACAAAAAAAAAAAGAAGAGGGAAGCTTGCGGGCCGAGAGGCTCAGGCTCCAGGTGTGAGGCAGAGGGTTATAGGCAACAGCCTGGGAGCTGACTGGGAAGGGAAGGGGTATAGCTCACCCCAAATGTTCAAAAATCAAATCCAACTGCAAAAAAAAATCATGAAATTGTTTTAAAGACTATACTGTGGGTTTTTACTCTGTCTTTTGATTTTTGAGCTTCCTCTGCCCACCCCAGTGTGTGAGAGAGACAGTTCATGTTGCCACTCGACTCTCCCAAAGATACAGACTATGGTGATTTGGGCCCTGGCTGCAGGCTGCCTGGTGGTGCAGGACTTCCAGCTTCTCCCCAAACCCCAACATTCCTTTCACCCCACTTCTGCCCATCCCCCAGCCCAAAGTTTATTCCCCCCCCCCCCCCCCCAAGTCCCACCTCTGCTCCTCCTGCAGCTCCAGGGCTCTTCCTCCCCTCTCCCAGGCCTGGGGAGGCAGCTGCAGCAGGGTCCTCTCTCCCCATTCTCATGCCTGGGGCAGGGGATAGCGCTGTGGGCTCTTTACTCTCCAGTCCTGTGAATAATGAGTCAGTCTGATCCTCCCCTCTCCCTCTCACCAATGCCAGGCCTGGGAAGGAGGAGGAGGGAGCGGAGCCCCCCTGAGCTGCTGGGCTATTTCTGCTCCCTCCTCGCTGGGATAGAGAGTTTTGCTTGCTTCCTGCAGCATCCCTGACCTGCTACTCTTCCCCAGGAGAGGGGCAAGTGGGGTCAGTCAGCTGACTGACCGGAAGGGGCTTTCGCCTGGTGCAATTGGCTCCAGCAAGGGCCCTACATTGTGTTACTCAGGTTGAACTCAGGAGAGTTGGTAGCACTAGGGAGCAGCCTGCCAGCAGGAGACAATCACTGTGGGTGGGCAACAGTGTTTAAGAAGCCCTACCAACACCACTAAGGAGCGGGGGTTAGCTGCCTTCAAGGGATGGACTACTCAGGTCATGCCAGGAAGGAGGAGTCTCACACGTAGTGGCTGAGTTAGGAGCTCCTGTGTTTATCTTTTATTGTAATCTCTAGGCTGGTACCCAGGGTATATGCACACTCTTCTTCCTGCCAGAGGCCCTAGCAATGAATCCTCCTCCAAGTCTAGTGTTTGTGGCGTCTGAGCTTGTGGTACACCGAGTATGCTTCCAGCTATCTTCTACAAAGGCTGGTGTACCTAGGGTTGCCAACTTTGTATTTAAAAAAAAAAAAAAAAACCTACACACTCCAGTAGGAGTGCCAGAACTTCCCACACCCCACCTCGCCTCTTCCCTCTGATGGCCTGCCCCCATTTGCTCCTCTTTCCCCCCCCCTCTCCCCGTTGCTCTCTGCTCTTCCCCACCCCACTGCCTGGCTCAGGAGGGACTCATCCGTGGAGCAGGGGCTGGGAGCTGCAGCTGACGCAAGTAGGAGGCGGCCCTGACTAAGTAGGGGCTGGCATGGGTGATGACCTGGTGCCTCCCCTGCGCACAGTAACCTAAATATTGCTGTCCGGGCAGTAGATCTGACTGGACACTGTGAGGTCCCCTTTTCAACTGGATTTTCTCGTATAAAAAACAGACACCTGGCCCCCCTAAGTGTACCTCACCCCCACAGTGAGGCCTGGCAGGACTGTCAGGGGGGAGGGTTAGCTCAGTGGTTTGAGCATTAGCTTGCTAAACCCAGGGTTATAAATTCAATCCTTGAGGGGGCCACTTAGGGATCTGGGGCAAAGTCATACTTCATCCTGCTAGTGAAGGCAGGGGGCTGGACTCAATGACCTTTCAGGGTCCCTTCCAGTTCTGTGGGATAGGTATATCTCCATTTATATTTATTAGTTGCCAAGCTCTCGTCCTCCAACTACAGCCTCTCCTTAGAAGGGCTCAGAACAGACAGTGTGAGCAATAAGGAGGAGCCCATCATTTCCAGCCAAAGCTCTAGGGGTGCCCAGGCCTCTGGGGACAGGATGGTAAGGCAGGAAGCTGATTCCAGACTGACTGGCTCCTTGGCCTCAAGAACTCTTGCGAAGCAGCGCACTCAGCCACACGCCAAGCGTGTCCTAAGGAAAGGTAACTCCTTCTTGGCCTGCCTGGACCTGTCCCTATAAACAACCAGGGCTCCACAGGGAAAGCAGCATTACAGATTTCACAAGAAACATCTCTTCCAAGCTGGAGAAGTGAGCTAGGCATGGAGAAAAATTCACACAAGCTCTGGTTCCTCAAGAGCCTAGGTAGCCAGATACCCCTGTTTGACAGACACTCAGAACAGACAAGGATCGGAGCAACTCCTGAGTTTGTGCAGGACTGAGGGTATGGATTGCCCACATTACAGAATAAAATCATCATAAAAAGGTAAACAGCATCACCCCCCACACATACACGAGACCTCCCTGTATATACAGGGAAAACACCCAATCTTCCTGCACACACAGGTGAGGCTGCCCCTGTTCCCCATTCACACAGCTAGGTGAGACATCCCCCTTCTACACAAACATACACAGGAGACAGCCTACCCTACCTTTGCACACCCACAGTGACTCCTCTGCCCCACCTATAGGTAAAGCCCCTTTGGGTATGCAGACAGGTGAGTCCCATCATCATATCTAGACCTCAGCCACCTCCCTGCACACACAGGTGAGAACTAGGGTTGCCAATTTTGGTTGGATGTATTCCTGAAGGTTTCATCACATGACATTATCATTAATTAAAGACTAATCGTTAATTAAATTCCTGGAGACTGCAGGACAATCCTGGAGGGTTGGCAACTCTAGGAGAACCCCTGTGTACTTTGAACCCAGTTCATTTCAAACACTTTATTAGCAGGACAAGCTAAACAAGTTTTCACAAAAAGTAACAGATTCACAACCTCTGGAGGCTCTGTCTGAGGCAGACAACTCCTCCAGCCTCTGCCCAGGACAGGGCTTCACCCTGTAGTTGAAGTTTAATACCCTGGAACCATTTGTCAGTGCCCTGTGTTCTTTATTCAGTGGCAGGTTGCCACATATAGTTATTATTTTAATGTTTACTATTTGTATTGTAGTAGCACCCAGAACCCCATCTGAAATCAGAGCCCCATTGTGCTGGGACTGTACAAACAAAGACACAATCCCTTCACTGAAGAACTAACCAGTACTGCAACTGGACTTCTGGGGGTAGACCGCTGCGTCCTATTGTCTCTAACAGGGATCTGTGGAGGTGGAGGGGTCCAACTATGTAGAACTCATTGCAAGATCGCAGCCTCATTAAAGGCAAGATGGAACAAGTGCGTGTAACTAGCAAGCAGAGGGAGGGGGGGAGGCAGGATGAGGGGGATGGTAACCAGATCACATGGTTACAGAAGGCCTTGTTTTCTGTTGCCCCACACCTTGTGGAGTGATGCACACCAGCGCAAAGTAGGTGTAAAAGGCAACTCTTTGGATCTGATAAGGTTTTGCACTCACCCTGCATAAATAATAACTGCAAGAGAGTATCACCACCACACTCAGTTATTCATAATTCATAAGTTCCTTTATTAAATCCAAAGGCCAAATGCTATTTAGATAAGTGCTCTAAACATGCCTAAAAAGTCTAAATAATAAGCAATTTATTACATCCAAACAGTAACAAAACATTTGATCAAGATACTTACAAATGGGCTAAAGCCAGGGATGTTCAGATCTAGATTGGTCAGCTCCAACTTGGTCAGGCCGGTATTAGCAATGCACTCTTTAAGAGTTTACCTTTTTATACCCTTTAACAAACAAGTGACACCATTGCCAATGCCAATTATCGGATTTTAGCTAAGGCCAGATGAAGTAATTTCTTATATAGCCAATTATTTACTGCACCTTATACTCAATTAACTGTGTTTGATTTCTATTACTTTAGCCTCAACCTTACATAAGAAAATACTGGTAGGCTGAAGGATTACTAAAAGTTTAACACAACAACTCTTCTTTCTCATGATTTCATTCTTTCTGGCTCCATGATTTGGGCCTATTTTGCAAGCTAATATCCCACTCAATTTAAAACTATAGTTCACTCAAATCTAATGGGGGCCTATATTCCTACATTCCCCACCTTAAACCCTATGCACTAATGTGGGTTTTATGACATTAATCATTTCAAACAGACTTCTGCAATTTTGCAAAATGTTAATATAACTGCTAAATTCTGCAATATAGAATCAATCACCACAATAATATTGATCATTACCAAAACTTAACAATAACCTTCACCATGGATATAATCCCACATTAGAAGATTGCTCTGCTTTTAAAGCACCTTTCAGCAATTTTAACTTTGCCTTTATTTCAATTACATTATGAAAAACTAGTACAAAATATTTTATTTCCATGTATTGCCATGGGAAGTTCAGGTGTGAAACAGAACTTAGGCCAATTAAAATAACATTCTCTGGTTCCATACGGGAAGTGGTTGTTTCCAGTATTTACCATTCTCCCAGCATAGTCCCAGATATTACCTCACCCCCTTGTCTCTTTAATTCCCACCATAGGCAGTTTTTACTTCTTCAACTTCTCAGTGTCTCAACCATACTGTGGAATTTGGAGAGTGTTCCCTGATAGTGAACCTACATGCTGGCAACTCTGTTTGTAAGACATTACACCTGCATGTGTAAGTGTCCCCCAGGTGCAAACAGCAGTACAAGTCTGGGGCTGTCCAGACCTTGTCATTGTCTGCAACAGTATGTGAGAAAGGAAAACAAACTCCTTCCACACCATATGGGTTGCAGCACTTTCCAGTATTTCACTGGTAACACTCTGACCAAGGCTTATTTGATAAACTTCATAGTATTGGACCCTTGTTAATTTCTTACCCTGTACCAATTAGTATTCCCTTGTACCAAATTTTTAACTTTTCTCTGACACTTAAGGCTGATTTCACAGCATATATGTACCATATACTAGATATGTCATTACAGTACTTTTGCCTTTTACCTTTCATGATAGCAAATTAATTTTATCTTACACATTTAAAAAAAAATCATTTACAACATCATGCATATAAAACACTTAAAAGCTCTTTCTCAGTCAGTGCTTTGCTTTGTTGATTTTTAAAAATGCAATGCAATTCTCTAGATGCTAATTCTTGCTAAAACACTTGCTTATGTAATAAATCCAGTACTTCTGCTGTTAGCTTCTGTTAAAATGCTTGGTCATGTTCCTACAATGTCTCTATATGTCAGCTTGGGTTCAGAGCGACAGACCAGTCCCAAACAGTTCAGCTTCCATGCCACTTCTATTAAGTCCCCTCTGGTTTCATTGCTGCGCACCTTGGCAGGTTAATGCATTTTAAAAGTCCTTTTAATAGTTTTTAAACCATTTTTGACCAAACTCCAGTGAATGCAAATTAGTGAAATTCAATAACACTGGTACATGAATAAACTGAACAATGTTATACAATATTTCTTTAATAGATTTAACCCTAAGACATTATTTGGACCTGTTTCCAATCTACGACATTTCAGTTTTTCTCTTTTTTACATTTTCTAATACAATTGACCAAAAATATTATTGTTTTGTTTTAATACAATTATTCTTTTTCCATTCACAAAACACCACCACATATGTTTTTCACTCCATTCATAACATTTATTTTACACCACAGCTGGATAGGATAGGATTTTTAATGCTTAAGCTCAATTTCTTATATTCGCTGATGTTCCTTGATGCTGGGTTGGTTTCTGCTGTCAAAGCATACAGCCCTCTGAAAAAGAAAACACAACAGACTCAGGCTCCCCTTTGGAACTTTTATATTATTTTAATTAAATAACATGTTGTATTTACATTTCTTTTACACCTTTTCCGGTATATGTGGCATATTCTGTGGGAATGCACATTTCTTCCATATTTTGACCCCATCCTTTATTTGCCATAAAGTCATATTAGCCATATCACTTTTCATATGAAGTGGAACTGTGGGTTGTGTTCTTACAGAGTTACCTCTATCAAAGTAACTGTCTGATTACTCAGAGCCTCCTTAAGGCTCAGTGTTCCTAACATTGCTTCTCTTGTGCCACCCCCCACCCCGCTGCTCGAAGTGCACTGTGTCGTATGATTTTTCATTCTTTTCCTGAAGGTATTTTAGCTGATGTTTTATTACTGAAAATGGATCAGGGTTTCTCCCCACTATTCTCGTTCTGGCCACCTGTGCCACAGTCACAACCATGTCCTCTAGTCCTTATTTAGAAAGAGCTTGAACTTTATAAAAGCACTGAGGTACCCAAAGGGTTAAATGCTAAATAACAAAGCCAAATAACACCAGCTACCTGTGTTTGGCAATAAGTGTCAGTTTTGCAACTTTGAATGAAAGATTCAAACGGATTTGTAGTGAAATATTTTAAAAGCCCGTTCATTTAACATGTACAAAACAGGGTTTGACAGGCAAGGAGTGTTCGTTTAGGTTTTTTAAACTTTGCATAATTACACAAGTGTATCTGTATTTCTTGTAAACATTTTTGCTCAATATCCCTTACGATGCTCTAATTATTAGTTTTTTACACAACTGTACCCAGATATCCTTCCCTACTTGTACACTCAGAAGCAGTCAAGCTCAAATGGAAACCCCTCTTTTAGTGATTTTGACTAAATCGTCCATAGTAAAATGATTCAAGACAGCTTGTCTTTCTGCCTGTAGCAGTAATTTACAAATCGATTATTTACAGAGGCATTCAGTGGAAAGGGTCCATTTCCTTCAGAATGGTTATAAAGGCTTGGAGGGGGGGGGAGAAGCATAGTGGTGGTGGTTGTCACTACTGTTGCATAATTTGTTTGATTTTACTAAGCATTTCACCAGGCATGACTGCAGGGAGTTATACTGACATAAATAATTGGATTTCATTATCAAACAAAGCACTCTCTTTCCCCATTTTACTAATGTTGGTTCCAGTCCTTTTACTACACCAGCTTGCTTAACCCCTCTAGCACATTGCAAAGTTTTTGATGTCTGTATAAACACTCCCTTTAATTCCTCACTCTTTTCCTTAAATAATAAATAAATAAATAAATAAATCATGTACTTATCTTCCAAAGTGACTCAGCACTGAGCTTATTTTTCTGCTTTTTTGCATTTACTGTTTAGCTACAATTACTACAATCACCCATGAGTCTTACTCTTTAAAATTTCAGTGGCACTCAACGGACCTCTGCCGTGATTTGCCAGGAATTTATTTATGGCATTCAATGGACCACTGCCATGGTCTGCCAAGCTGTCTTTTACATAGGTATCCAAAGTACCTCCCACTATTCCCCTTATGGTACTGAATTTCTTTTTAGGAGAGAATTCTATACTGGCCCCAGAAGATAGGTCACTACCCCTTCACCCTAGGGGCTTAGAACAACTGAAATTAGTGTTGTCTTCCTCCTGGGTCACTATAATGTTGGAATCATTATTATTGATGCAGGGTATCACCACCACACTAAGTAAACCATAAATTCCTTTATTAAATCCAAAGGCCAAATGGTATTTATACAAGTGCTCTAAACATGTGTAAAAAGCCTAAATAATAAGCAGTTAATTGTATCCAGACAGTAACAAAACCACTTATAAGTATTTGATCAAGATACTTACAAATGTGCTAATGCCAGGGGTGCTCAGACCCACATTGGTCAGCTCCAACTTGTCAGGCAGGTATTAGCAATGAACCCTTTAAGAGTTTAGTTTTTTATAACTTTTAACAAACAAATGATGTCACTGCAAATCATTGGACCTTAGCTAAGGCCAACTGAAGGAGTTTCTTATATAGCCAATTATTTACTGCACTGTGTACCCAATTATCTGTGTTTTAGTTCTATTACTTTAGCCCAAACCTTAAATAAAATAACACTGGGGCTACATCTGCACTACAGCTCTTACAGCTGTACCAATGCAGCTGTGCCACTGTAGTGCTTGTGGTGGAGATGCTCTAAGCCAGGGGTGGCCAACCTGAGCCTGAGAAGGAGCCAGAATTTACCAATGTACATTGCCAAAGAGCCACAGTAATATGTCAGCAGCCCCCTATCAGCTCCCCCACACCGCTCCCAGTGTCTCCCAACCACCGGCAGCCACGCCTAGCAGTGCATCCCCCTTCCTCCCTGCACCTCCCACTCAGCTGTTTTGTGGCATGCAGGAGGCTCGGAGGGGGAGGAGCGAGGGCATGGCAGGCTCAGGGGAGGGGTCGGGAAGGGGTGGAGTGGGGGCAGGGCCTGTGGCAGAACCAGGGTTAAGCAGTGAGCAGCCCCCGGCACATTGGAAAGTTGGCACCTATAGCTCCAGCCCCAGAGTCAGTGCCTATACAAGGAGCTGCACATTAACTTCTGAAGAGCCACAGGTTGGCCACCCCTGCTCTAAGCCGACAGAAGAAAGCTCTCCCATCAGCTTAATAACTCCTGCCTCTGCGAGAAGCAGTAGCTATGTTGGTGGGAGCTCTCCTGCTGACTTAGTGCTGTCTTCACCAGTGCTTAGATCAATATAATTTACATCACTCAAGGGTGTGGATTATTCACATCCCTTAGCAACATAAATTATACTGAAGTAACTTGTAGTATAGACAAGGTCTGGTATTTTGAAGGGTCACTACAAGTTTAACACAACTCTTCTTTCTCATAATCTCATTCTTTTTGGTTCCATGATTTGGGCCTATTGCTCGTGCTAGTACCCCAACTCAGTTTAAAACTATAGTTCGCCCAAATCTAATGTGAGCCTATATTCCTTGAGTCTGCACTAGGGTAAATAACTGCACAAGGTGAAGAGCAAGAGACGATCAGGCCCGCTATGTTCTTTTCTTTCTGGCTAGTTAGATGGCCAGTCAGGATCACTGAGAATTGTGATATTGTACGGAATTGAAATGTACTGCTAAGGAAGGTTGAAGAACACCAGATTGACATTTTCAGTTCTTGTCATCTTCATCAGCTGCTCCATATCAAGTGGCAGGGCAAGATCAGAAATGAGGATTCAAAGCTGAATCCTGCAGCCACCTTCATAAGCACTAGTTCCATTTCTAGGTGTGGACATATTATTAGAATGGAAAACCAATGAAATCCAAAGCATGTGTACCAAGGAATGCTGCTACATATGGCCAGCGATCACATGAGGACCAAAAACATCAGTGGCGTGATAAGATTGCCAGTAATGGACATAAGCTGAATATACAGTTAGACCACCGGAAACATCTTGTCAGTGACTGACCTGGGTGATGCTTGATTTGCAAGGAGGCCATATCTTTAGGGGATTTGTCATGCAAATGATGATGAGAGGCCATTGAGATCTATTTGATTTCTGTGTATTTATATTTTATAATATATATATACCTATATACATATGTTTAAATTATTTGAATCCATCTAGCTGTCCTAAAGGCAATCTATCGTAACCACGTGTTTTTATCATTGTTATCCTCATCCTTCCTTCCCCATTCCCATTGATCATGTGTTACACCCCCTTGCTGAGTCTTGTCTTGAATTGAATTATACGCTCTTTGAGATAAGGAACTGGGCCTACTTGTATGGCTGTACTGTACCAGGATCCCTTTGCACCTGCCTACCCCAGAGTGCATTTCCTATGTTGCTAAGGTTTTGTTCATGATTCCTGTTTTGGACCCGTCCCATGAGAATTCCTCTCCAGCTGAGGACTAGCCAGGAATCCCCTCCAGAGTCTGCCAAGGCTGCCCCAGAATGGGCGGGCGTGCAGGAGGGGGGACAGAGTATTTCCTGAGTGCCGTCTGCGTGCCTGTGATGTCCCAGGGAAGGAGAGGAGAGAACATCTCTACAGGGAGGCTCCATCCCTTGCTTCATACAGAGGAAAGCTGGAGGCCAGTGAGTCAGTCTCTTATTTCAGGCTTCCCTGGTGGGGCACAGCCAGTCAGATGCCAGGCTGTCTCACCAGCTTGACATGGGGTGACTGTGAACCTGAGCGGCCTAAGCCTGCACTGCCTCCCTCTGGTGGGGAGACAATACTTCTCAGCCTCCTGACATCCACTCCATCACCAGTCAAAATTGTAAATGCTTTACTAAATAGGGGGATTCATCTCTCCACAGGGTGGCACCTGCCCCTCCAGGGGTCTCTTTTATACTGTTACAGTGGTCTATATAAAGTGCTGCCTCTTGGAAAGTATTTTGAAGAGATTCTTTCCTGCTCTTCACTGAGGGTCATAAATTCAGCTGGTATTTAAGAGAATCTCAAATGTATTTCCAGGGTCATTTGCCGGGGGCTTTCGCATCAGCCAGAGGCCCCTTAAAATAAAGGGATTATTGGGAGTCCAGTGTTAGATTACCTGGTGCTTGTTAATTGAACTTCAGAAGCTTTAGTGAGCAACTGGCTCCAGCAGGGAGCAGCGCTTTGGTATTAACAGTTATATAAATGAATATAATGTAACATAACATAATGCACCCACAACATCTCACACCTCAGCTCCCAGTGCAGGGGTGAACCTGCTGCCTACCTTGTAGAAACACAGGGCTAGGAGAGCCAAGAAGGAGTAAATAATGGGTAGAGTAATAGGAGTCAGGACTGCTGGGTTCTGTTTTGGGAGGGGAGTGTTTTATAGTGGTTATAGCATGGGATTCAGGACTCCTGAGTTATATTGCTGACTCTGTCTCTAATTCATTGTTTGACACTGTGGAAGTCACTTAGGGTCCAATTTTGAGAAGTGCTGAGCACCATTAATTCCAAGAAGAGTCAATAGGAGTGGTGAGTGCTCTGAATATCTGAAAATCAGGCTCTTAACTTCTTGTTAGGCTTAATTAATGTATGTTTGTAAAGTGCTTTGAGATCCTAAGTCTATAAAAGAGCAAGGGGCTCTCTAATCGTTGTCACCTACAGCATATACTCACAGAAACTCGGACAGGCTCAAGTGTGAAGGCTCCAAGGCAGCTAGGGCCAGTGGAAATGAGAAACCTCTTCGGCTATGAAAATTTCATCAGCTGGCGCTGTGGAGGCAAGAATCTGGAAACGCAGAGCAGATGGGCAGCCTGGATTCTTGGAGCCATTGTTCTTCTGCCTGTTATCTGACTCCAGTGCAGAGAGAGGATGTGGAGAATTTATGGAGGCACAAGTATTGAAGGCTTTCTTGAAATATCCCTGGATGACGCATGGCCCAGGGCAGCAGGCACCGCTGGGTGTGGTTCAGATGTTCTAGCTTCTTCCCAAGCACAACAATCTCAAGGTCATGGAAGCAGAACGCTGCCGAATCCCTGTCTTCAGCTGTGAGAAGCCTTTCACCACTTAGATGTGGACCTGGCAGGGTCACAGAGGAAGTAAGTTTAGGGGTCTCATCCAAATACCCAGAGGGCTTTTTCCAACTTATAAAATCTCATCTCAGTTTGGCTCAGTTCATTTGCCACGTCAGTATCTGTTCAGGAGATGCTCAGAACTGAAAAATAACAGAGGTGGGAAGGGCTGCAGTACAGGAGTGAGTGACAATGGGCAGAATTATATCTGGTCTAAAACTGGAATAGTTTCAGGTCAGGATTCAGAGAGCTTGTGGGGGGGCAGGACTAGAATAGCAGGGGGTTGCAGGTGAGGAGTGAGGGGTACTGGTAGAACTATGTGGTAGTCCCACGATTCGAACAGCCTTGCCCACATTCTGCCTGCCTCTATCCATTCTCCTCAGTCCCCGCACTTTTAGGAGAACAAAGTTCTCCTACATCTCTTGTTAAGTGGATTTTTCCACTCTCCACCTCTCTCTTTCCCTCCCCATGTGGTCCCACATACAGGTTAGAATCCTCTGTTTATAGCATCATAACATAGCAACAGACTATGATGTGCCCCAGGACTAAGTCTGATGTGCAGCCTTCTGGGGAGGGGAGACAGGGTTTTTGTTGGGAATTAGTAACATAACAAGGGTAAGATGCTGTGGATCTGGGCCCAGGCATCTGCTAAAGTGATACCGTTGGGAAATATCTGAGGCAGAATTGCCCCTTGTTCTTGTGATGCAGGCCAGAGTGCCCTGCATTCAGCAAGGAAAAGACTCCTGCATGTACATGCGCGTCATTGCTACAGTGCCTTAGATTCTGCTTGTGATACCATCCAGGACTACAACTCTACTGCAGCAGAATTATATCTCTGTGTCATGACCTCCCATTCATTTGACTTATGGAACCTCGGAGCATCCCTAACGTGACTCACCCCCACCCCCGCCTCTGAGCTGGGAAAAGGCCAAGGGGCGAAAGCAGAAAGGAGCAGCCTCCTTCAGGTTGTTTTAGTGCAGGGATCGGCAACCTTTGGCACGTGGCCAGCACATCTCCACGCCGCTTCCCGCAGCCCCCATTGGCCTGAAGAGGCGAACCGCGGCCAGTGAGAGCCGCGATTGGGCGAACCTGCTGACGCGGCAGGTAAACAAACTGGCTCGGCCCGCCAGGGTGCTTACCCTGGCAGGTTGTGTGCCAAAGGTTGCCAATCCCTGTTTTAGTGACACCGAATTCCCCTCCCCATGAGGAAGCAGAGCCTCCAGGGCAGGGTTAAGGTAGTCACAGGGCAGTGGAGGTGTGGGGTTGGAAGTCTGGGGAGGGACTCTGAGCAAACACATGCACTGAATTTCCCCTCACCCAGGGTAGGGAAGCCAATGAGAGTAGGTGAAGCAGCCTGCCCCCCTCCTCCCCCCTAGTGTCCTGGCTGCAGTGTAGTTGTAGCTGTGTTAGCCCCAGGCTGTTAGAGAGACAAGGTGGTAAGAGCTTTTAGTGGACCGACTTCTGGGAGTGAGACGAGCCTTGGAGCCTCGCAGGTCCCTCCTAGCGTCACAGCGAACTGGAAGGCGGAACGGATAGTTTAGCCTGAGTTAGTTAGCACATATTGTAAGGGACCATTCAAGGCAGAGCGGCCCATTAACCCCCCTGCAGTCAGAGGATAAAAAGGGGGTTACAGAGCGTGTCTCTCTCACCCACAGAAGCTGGCCCAATAAAAGCTATCGCCTCACCCGTGATCACCTCGTCTCCCCGCCCCCCGGGCCGGGTCCCTGACGTGTGCGGGACCAAGAGAGGCGCCTCAGTCCGACACCTGGAAGATGCTTGTGAACGTGGGACAGCCCAGCTCGGTGAGCTGCTCCCTGCCAGGGCTTGTCTACATGGGGCATTTACCGGTGACTCCGGTGTAACCACCCCGTGGGCAGCGAGCGCTCCTGCTCTGCTCTAAGCACACCAGCGCAGCCCTGTGTGTCCCTGCGCAGAGCAGCCCCTTCCCCCCCCCCGGCAGCGAGTCTCAGAGCCCGGGACTCGCGCTACGAGGAGCCGCGCAGGCTCTGTACCCTACTCCCCTCGTGGCCATGGTGATCTACCACGCGTCTCTCTCCCTCTGCCGTGCGTGACCCCGCCCCCTCTCGATGACGCACCTACGCCACTGCGTGGGGATTCCGCCGGATTACCCAGCGTACCCCGCGGCAAAATGGTGGCCTAAGCCGAGCGCGCGGGGCCGGGCCGAGCGGGGGCAAAGTTTGGGGCGGGCTCGAGACAGAACCGAACCGGGTCAGAACCGGCTGTAAAGTCCCCGGGAGTCCGGGAGGAGCGGAGCCCGACTGGTTCCGAGCCAGACCGGGACCCCGGGGGGTTGAGGGAACCCAGCCAGGTCAGAACCGAGCCCGGGGCCCGACTGCGCCGGCACCGAACCTGGCCCCGAGCGCTCAGGTCCGAGTTGGGTCAGAACCGGTCTGGGATAGGGCCCAGCCTGGCCAGGTCAGAGCTCCGCCAGCGCAAAGAGCGCCCCGTCCGGATCAGAACCGAACCGGGACCCGCGAGAAAGGGAGGAGTTCGGCTCTGCCCCCAGCTTGTCGCCCTCGGGCTAAAGGGGAGGGAAACAGGCAGAACTAACTGTAAAGTCACATTGGTGTTGGGGGAGCTGGGCCCAACTTGGTCAGAAGAGAACTGGGAGATGTGAGCCCAGGAAGGAAAACTGTATCAGAACCAGACAATCACCCCTGGGCTGCAGGGGCCAGGACAGGCCAGAGCTGAATTGGGGGTAGAAGAGGTGCATGGGTCAGGAACTGAACCCTGCAGGGGAAGACAGTGGAACTGAGACAATTTAAACCCAGTTGAGTCTGGAAATCGAGGAAGACTGATCCCAGAACTGAACTAGGTCTGCTTGTGGGCCAGAGAGGTCTAAACTAAGTTTGAACAGAACCAGATCCTTATGGAGTGAAAGATGAGGAGCTATGTGTGTTTAGGGGTGAGACAGTGATAGCCACAACAAGAGGGCTTTGGAATTGGAAATGAAGTGAAGCAAATCTGAGACAGTTTGTGTGATCAAGACCCAAACTGTGTTGAAGAAGTCAGAGTAGGGGAGAGGGAACTACACTGTGTCTGTGCCAAATCTGGTCGGGGAGGAGAGAGGATCCTTTACCAACCTAGAGACCCTCCCTGGCACCAGGCATCATCCAAGAGACTTTCTGCAAGGAAGTTAGTGAATCTGAACAGATCCCAAGAACAAGGAAAGTTTAGAGAACAGCAGAGCTGAGCAAATGATACTGAACCACATCTGGATTTGGTCTAGAGCGTGAGTGGGAGACAATTGAGTATGAAAGAAGTGAAAGGTTGAGCACTGGCACCGGGATTTGTAAACGGAAGAGGGAAAAAATTATTTCCAACTGAAATTGCATTAATCGGCAAAAGGGTGAGTGAGTGAGCTGTGATTTTTCTCTGAGCTGGGAATGGACCAGGTCTGAGAGAGGCCAGCTGGAGTGAGCCCACTGAAAAGACAGCCCGGCAAAATGAGACTGCTCCTTGCCTGACAGGGCTTCTCAAAGCTGCAGATCTGTATTTTGCAGAATCAGTCCAGTGACAGAGCTGATATAAAGGGGCTGCACAGGAGGAGGAAGTGAATCCCTTGGATACAAACAGCAGAGAGCAGGTAAGGAAGCCAGGAACGAGGTGATGCTACATCAGCCCACACTCTGCGTTTCAATATTTGAATTCCTTAAATCCTAAAGTGCAAATGTGTGAGGACAAACCGTGCAAATGGTCCATCTGTAGGTCCTGCATGCTAGGGTGTCCTCCTTGTCATATTAGGTCCATGTTATGTAAAGCGGGCCCAAGGTGAGATGGTAGATGGAGAGATGGTAACTACAGGCTGCTCATAAGAGAAATTGGGAGTTTCTGGGTAGAATTCAAGATCAGCCACTAGGCAGACAAACTTAACTCAAACCAGGGCAGTACTAGTGGTCTTTGTGCCCCATGAAATGAGCACTTTAAAGCCCCCCTTTTCAGTACTGAAGTAGCTGTGGATACAGTTCTTGAAATGAGTCGATGTGGACTGGATCCAGGCTGGTCCAGGGAGCGCTGGAGCTATCCCTGCCTAATTAAAAAAAGTTCTACCCTGCTGGAGCTGCACAGACAGATCCTCAGGATCTCTTTGATGTCTGGTCTGAGCTTAAAATGCAGATCAACCTAACAATTCACACCCCAGAGCACCGTAGCTGAGCCATCCTAATCCCCAGTGTAGATGCAGCTAGGTCGATGGAAAAACTCCTCCTGTCAGTGGCAGGAAGTGTCTACGCTATGGCGCTGCAGTGGCATAGCTGCATGTAGCACCCGTAGTGCACACATGGCCTCTTGTGAGAATTGTGATGTCTCAAATTAGGTAATTTTAGTAATTCCCTAATCTGCCAGGTAATTCCTTCTAGTAAATCTTTGCATCTATGTTTTAGGTGATCCCCTAATGCCAAGGCAAGTGCACGTCTGAGCTTGCCTGCAGTGGGGGTAAGGAATGTGTGGAGATCAAGTTGAGAGGATGGGCTGTTCACTATTTATGTAGTTTTTTGACTTGTGCTGCCCTTCCTCACTCCTTTCCCCTGGAGTCACTTTCAATGTAAACTTCCTTTCTGTTTCTACCTGTCACTCAATCTGTACAGAAAGTATTAGGTACCTGTACCTAAACGGTGTTCTGTGCATACCAGATTCAGAGTGTAAGATCAGCATTTAATCTCACTGGTGTAACCTGCAGCATCAGGAGTCTCTTTGCTTTTAGCTCTCTTTATAGGCAGCCATGTGGCTCATATAATATACTGGGAACACACTCTGGGTTGCCAGATGTGGTCTATAGAGTTCCACAATGCAGCCTGTGACTACCTTCATCTTTAATGTCATCGAGCCACTTGGCGATCAAAAAGGGATGTTACTGCTGGGACCTGTTGCCTCTGTACAAAGATGCATTGCAGTCTTCTACATACTGTGCCGAGTAGCTGTGGCGCTCTGCCAGTTGCTTTTTCTTTTTTCCAGATTTCAAACCCCGAATTTTTATCTTTTTCCTGTCTTCCTAAATGGCACCTGGGTGGCACAGAGTGTAAAAGGGCCCAGGAGTTTGGGAAGGGTGTGCTTCTCATTGAGGACCCGTCCCTTGTGTTCAGGGTGGATAACTGATGCACCACACTTTGGCATGGTGGTGGGTATCCACTGGAGAGTGTGTGGTATCAGGAGCTGCGTGTAATATAGGATTGTGGCAGTTGGCCTTCCTTGCCTTATGGGTGCTTTAAATGGTTATAATAATAATAATAATAATGGAGATATCCCATCTCCCTGAACTGGAAGGGACCTTGAAAGGTCATCAAGTCCAGCCCCCTGCCTTCACTAGCAGGACCAAGTACTGATTTTGCCCCAGAGTCCCAAGTGGCCCCCTCAAGGATTGAACTCACAACCCTGGGTTTAGCAGGCCAATGCTCAAACCACTGAGCTATCCCTCCCCCCCCGTTGAGCAAAGACAATCACTCAGTAATGGCAGAATAAATGGGATCAACTAAAACCATGATTGTGCTTTACCCAGTAGCCCTAACTAGCAGGTCACATGCTTCATAATTTGTGCAAGATGAGATTATTACACACACTGGAGGCTTCTTGCATCCCTCCTTTTGCCCCCACAAACTCCTTGTATGCCACCTTCCTGTCCCCTCTATTTCGGGGACTCCCTGCAAAGCCCCTTAACCCCTTCTTCATGCTTGGGTCTGTTAGTGTCCCACATTTTCTCCTTACCCCCACAGCAGGGGCTTTGTGTTCCCCTCCATTTCCTTCTGTGCCATGTGCCAGGATCTCCCAATATCCCCTCAAGACAACGTTTCTGTGTGCTCCCCATTCTCATGTGCTTCCTGTGCCAGGGGCTCTGTGCCCCTGTCCCCCTCTCCCCATACTGGGGTACACCAGTCTCTCTCTGCCTTGTGTTCTATGTGCCCCATTCCTCCCTTCCCCATATCAGGGACCCCAATTTCCTCCCCAAACCAGGAACTCTGAGGGCACTCCCATTTCCCCTTCTCCCACACCATTTTTCTGTCTGTCTGTGAGATGTCATTTAGGGTGTTAACAGGCTAAACTCTACTGAGAGGATAGGCAGATATGACATAGGGGTATTATCATTGTGTCTTAATGCATGCCATCAACGAGTAGTTTGATCTGTAGACAGTTGCAGAGGTGCTTGAAGCTATGGCTGTGTTAGTCAGATGGCCAGGGCTTCATGTGTCCCCCATTTTCCCCCTTTTGGTTTTCCGATTTTCTCCAGAATCAATAGGGTTCTGGCCATTGATACCTAGAACATTCCTTGAAATGTTGGAGTTGATCGGATGCAGTGTTCAAAAGTTATTGCATTACAGACAGACAAATGTTGTTGAGTTGAGTGTAAGGCCTTCACAAGCTCGGCCAGAGACTCCTCCATTCAAAGTAAACTTGGTGCTTGAGATCCCTGGAGATTGACGTTGTGTATCAGGAGGTGCAGCCTGGGGGGCAGCAGGTGGGCTTCTCATCCTGCTAATATGCCTTACTCATTTTTAGAGAAATGGCATTTCAGGTTGTTGTGGGGACTCCATTTGTTTCCACACTTCAAACATGGCTGCATGGGACAATTCTGTAGGGCAGGGTCACAGCCAATCCACAAATCGCTTCCTCAGCAGCAGAGGGCTAGCGCTGTCAGTAGAATGTGTGATGAGAATTGCCTAATCTGGTCAAGTTCCCTCTGCCATTGCTGCTTCTGCTGTACTGTATGCAGGAGACCCACAGGCCCAGTCAGTTCTTAGATGGAGTTGGGGGTGGAGCAAAGGGAGGATGCAAACCACAAGAAGAGGGACTTACCTTGTATTCTTGTTGGCAGGACTGAGGCTGGAATTTTCACAAGGGGGCAGATATGTTAATGTTAGTGACTCCCAGCCCCCTTCTCCACACTTGAAAGTTTTGTGGATTCTGTCCTTCAGATAAAAATTAAGACGCCTGAATAGGACAGTTCAGGCTGTCACGATGACACTTTTGAACCTTGGCCTCTACTCAGACTATTTGCTAGGCTTCAGTTAATACCAAATATGTTGTGGATACCTCTTCACTAAGGATGGGAGTGAATTGAACCTCCTCCCAAACTGATATCACCCAGGGACCAACAAAGCTGTGAATGTAGTTTTCTGCCAACTTGGCCAGTGCCCCAGAGGTGAAATCGTCTGTCCTCTTTCTCTTTTTTGGATCTTTTTCTTATATAGGCTCCTATTACCTCTCACCCCCGTCCCGATTTTTCACACTTGCTGTTTGTTCACCCTATCTTTCTCTGAGCCAGATCCCCTGCATAAAGTCTGCTGTTTTATCCAAGACAGATCTGTAACTTCATTGGAGGAATGTTACTTTTCTTAGGTGAAGTCTCTTTACAGACTGGTTTGAGAGGAAGGATGATCTTGTGGTCAGGGCACTGGCCTGGGACACAGGAGAACTATGTTCTGTTTTTGGCTCTGTACAGATTTATTGTGTGAACTTGTGAGAGTCAGTGCCTCCTTTCCTCAGCTACATATAGGGCTAATACTGCTCCACCTCACTGGGGAGTTGAGCACCTCCGTTAGTGTCCGTGAGGTGCTCAGATACTTTGGAGATGAACATCATAGAAATACCTACAAATAAATAAATACAATAAGATGTGACTTGCCTGATGCTCAGACTGAAGGAGGAACTTGTGTGGTCCACTATCCTGCATGCTCTGTGGAGTGATGAAATTGCTGTAAAACAGGGCCCAAGTTACACCCCCGTTCTATTTAAAGGAGGGCATTCTAAGAAAGCCCCCAGCCTCTGTGATCTGTACGTTTGTTTCCATTATTCACATGCTCTCTTGTATGGCTGTGTCTTTACACATGACTCAAATTTCCCTCTTCTCTTTTCTCCCCCTTCCTCCCGTTTAGACTTGGAAACTATTCTCTTGTTTGCCAGCATGTCACTGTACTGTCTTATTGCTAATGTGATAACATGATACACTCTGGAGTGTCCTAATGGAAGTTATGCTTAGTGGATCGCTAAGGCTTTCCAGACTGCTCTGAAGGCATAGCCCCAGAGGGGTGTGAGTCCCATTATGCCCGGGTGGGAATGAAGAGTTACTTGGAATGCTTTATTCACATCATTTGCATCAGCTCTCTATTCCTGGCCCTGCCTAGTGCTAGGTGTTGAGTCCGGGAAGGCTCCATATGAGAATTTAAAGTGCCTGACTGTATTTTTCAGTTAAATGGAATGAAATTCAATGAAGCTGATAGGCAACAAATTTCATACTGGTTTAAAAAATACTTTCACACAATGCATAATTGATCTGTGAAACTCACTACCACGTAATATCATTAGGGCTAAGAGTTTACCAGGATTCAGAATGGATCTGACATTTAAATGAATGAGAAGGTCCAGAGATTTATTTTTGTTATAATAAAATATGTATTTGAAATGAGATTATCACCCTTATGCGGCAGCACATAAACCAATTCTAATGGCTGTGGCTTAGGAGGAGGAGGAGGAAGGTTATTCCATAACTGCCCACTATGATTTTCTTGCATCTTCTTCTGAAACATCTAGTAATGGGCAGTGTCAGAGACAACGTCCTGAACCAAATGGACCCCATGTCTGATCCAGTCTGGCAGTTCCTCAGAGGTACAGTACATCTTTGCCCTGACTCTTAAATCTTCCTCTTTATGATCATCACCCTTAAAGATCACTCTTTGTGGTCCTAACATTTGAGGGTTTTAGAAGGTCATGGGGGGCGGGGGGGTGGAATCTTGGGGATTTAGTGCAGCCTCTAGCAGCTAACTTTCTCTTATCCATGAATGGGTCCTCCCTAGACCTGCGGGTATGGCCTCCTTACTCTTGGTGGTTAGGGGACACCATCACCCTATGCTTCTTTCAGCTGCTGCTAGAAGGAAAAGGAATGTGTGGAGTTTGGCCCCTCCACGTTGCAAGCTTACTATGGACTTTAGTCTGAGAGGTGCTGGAAGCCTTGATGGCTGGGGAATGGAATTCTTCTAAGGACATTCTAGTGAAATCTGGTATGCTTTTGTGCCAGCCTAAAGCCTTCTTGCTCTGCACGGCGTTTCCATTATCCCAATATCCACCTCCATCTGTGCTGAGGACCTAGAGGTAGTTGTGTGCTGCTTGTTCATGTGGTCTTGCTGACTGAATTGGGCAGGAGGGATGGGCTGATAAGGCGAGAGGTCCTGGTAAGTGGCTGTGGTGGGGAAGTGTGTGTAAGAGAGCATTTGGTAACAGTGTATGTCTGAGTATGGCAGGAACTGTTACAATGTCCGTGGAAAAATGGGACGATTTTCAGAGCTGAGGATGGATTCTAGGTCTGAGATCTGTGCACACAACTCCCTTGGATTTCACTGGGTACTATGCATGCATTCTCGGGCAGAATTTAGCCATTTGTGTGTAACCGTGTTCAGTGAACAAACAGCTCGTGATTTCCCCAGCTAGTTCTAAGCAATTGTCTGTGTGCTCCTGAGGGAATGGTGTTGAGAAGTGAAATGACACAGAGTCAGATAGTAGGACTTCCTGCAGGGCTCAGACTGACTGCCATGGGTTCCTGCACTGGGGTCTGATCTGTGGCTGCCTCACTTCATTGACAGTATGGAACTTCGTTTGTGCTGATGGAGGAGGCAGCTCAGTGCTATGCATTGATATAACAATTTCAAATGCCCAAGGGTCAGCATTCCAGTGCTTAACTATGCTTATAGTTAGAGCTGTGGTTCGCACAGCAACAGTGTCCTGGGCCGGGTTCTGTCTTGTTTATAATTTATCTATGAAATGAAGTTGACTGACAGTGCTGTAGAAACCACAATTGTGAAATTTCCAATTGTTGTACATGTAAAATCTCAGCCCTAACGTGGCATTAATGTAACTTACTGAATTTTCTTTAAAGTCAAAAGAAGAGAAGGGGAATTGCTTATGTCTTTTGGGGCATTGTAGCTGGACTTGTGTAAAACCTTAGGCAAACTTGACTCTGTGGCATTTGTTTCTAGTGAAGATCAAATGTTAATTAGACTAGAATCATAGAAGTGTAGGGCTGGAAAGGACCTCGAGAGGTCATTGAGTCCAACCCCTTGCGCTGAGGCAGGACAAAGTATACTTAGACCATCCCTGACAGGTGTATGGAGGCTTTTAAGAACAGGTTAGACTATGATAAGGATTCTACAACTTCCCTTGAAAGCCTCATTCCAGTGTTTATCTATCCATATAGTTTGAATGTATTTCCTAATATCTAACCCAAATCTCCCTTGCTTCAGACTAAGCCCATTATTTCTTGTCCTACCTTCAGTGGACATGAAGAACAATTGATCACTGTCCTCTTTATAACAGCCCTTAACATATTTGAAGACTGTTCTCAAGTCCCCCCTGCTTCTCCTCCCTTATCCCCCTCCCTGTCTTTTCTGAAGACTAAACATGCCTGGTTTTGTTAATCATTCCTCATAGGTTAGGTTTTCTAAACCTTTTATTGTTTCTATAGCTCTCCTCTGGACTCTCTCCAATTTGTCCACATCTTCTTAAAGTGACATGCCCAAAACGGGACAGTACTCCAGTTGACACTAGTGCCAAGCAGAGTAGGACAGTTACCTCTCATGTCTTATATACTCCACTCCTATTAACACACCCCAGAATATTAGCCTTTTTCGCAACTGTATCACATTGCTGGCTCATATTTAATTTGTGATCCAATATAACTCAGCAGTACTACTGCTTAGCCAGTTATTCCCAATTTTGTATTGGTGCATTTGATTTTTTTCCTTCCTAAGTATAGTTCTTTTCACTTATCTTTATTGAATTTCAGCTTGTTGATTTCAGACCAATTCTTCAATTTGTCAAGGTCATTTGAATTCTAATCCTGTCTTCCCAAGAATTTGCAGCCCCCTTGTCTTGGTGTCATCTGCAAATTTGTAAAGCATATTTTATATTGCATTATCCAAGTCATTAATGAAAATATTGAATAGTACCAGATCCAGGACAAACCCTGCAGGACCTCAGGTGATGCATTCCCCCCCACTTTGCCAGTGACCCTTTGATAATTACTGAGAGTATTGTCTTTCAATTATGCACCCACCTTATAGTAATTTCATCTAGACCACATTTTTCTAGTTTGCTTATGGGAATGTCATGCTGGGACTGTGTCAAAAACCTTACTAAAAGCAAAATATATCATGTCTATTGCTTCCCCCCTCCCCGATCCACTAGGCCAGTAGTTATGACAACAAACTTTTTAATTGTTGTTTTAGTATGTGCAGCTCTTGGTAGGTGCTCCATGGTTCCTGGTCATACCTGCAGCTTGGGCATGTGTTGCTGCACATGCTCAGTATCATTTTCAAATACTCCTAAAACAGGAGCATTTGAAACACTCTTGCCATTCCTTAGTAAGGACTGTGTGTTCCTGCCAAGTGGGAAGCTTTAAAAAATGAAAGGGATGCTGTCAACTTGAAATCTGTCAATATGAAATGGGCTAAAAGTAGTTGCAGCTGCTTCAGCTGCCCCAGATTCTCCCTGCTGGTTTGTGGTTTTAAATCTCATTGTCCTATATTTTAAAATATTTTTAATCTGAGCGGTTTTGAGCAACAGTATTAGATATGTGTGATTTTTCAAATTGGCAATGTCCCTTTAAACTGTTTGAGCTTTCTGTCAAGCAGAAAGTGTCTGCGTGACTAATATATGAAAAACATATTTTATGCCCTCATATTCATAACTCAACTTTCCAGGGGTCCTCTGTTCAGCTATGTAAGTTCCTGAAAACTAGTTTTGCTCAGAAGGGTCTCCTTGACTGTAACTCTTCATTACTAGTAAAGCACTGTACTAGCAGGAGATGTTTATGTATGTACTAGGTCTGATCACTTGCAGCAGGTTGGGAATGTAATTTGAGGAAGCCTTTTGCACCAGGCAGGGTTGATTCCTGAAAATAAACCCAGCTTGCAGGACTATGGAATTCTTATAGATTGTTTGTAGATGTATCAATTTTTCCCTGACTTGTGGGTGCTTCTGTAAAAAAGCCTCCCAGGTGTGTCTGAAATGGCTCTAATCGGATTCATTGTAGTCAGGGTGCCAGCTGGGTGGGGAGAGCTCTATTACCATGTAGTACAGAAGATGATTTATTGCTAGACTGACAACTCGCAATATAAACATTAGCCCAAGCATGATCTTCTACCAAAACCCCGCCCACGCAGGGAGCCAGGAATCTTCCTGCCACGCGCCATAAATCGTTTATGGTTTGCTCATGCCAGTACATTTGAGAAACAGCTGTGCTCGGGGATTAGCAGTTTTCAGAGGGCTCGTGCTGGGCTAAATTAGGGTCTGGTGCCCTGGTGATGAATGCTGGTAGTGCAGAGAGTGGAGTGCAGGAGTGCTTCTCTTCAACTGGAAGGCTGGTAGCCAGGGTGGATAAAAATCAGCATTTAAAAAAATCAAATCAGATGTTTTATTTAAATCAGATTTTTTTCATTGTATTATTTAAATAGTTAAAATAGATGAACCTGTTTAAAATGAAATCTGAATTTAATACAAAATATGTTAAGGCTTAAACTTCTAATCTCTTAAAATATTGAAATAAAAAACATCTATGGACCCTCTATCAAAAACTTTGAGTTAAAAGCTGTTTTTTCTATATAAAGAAACAGTTGGGGGAAAAGTCTAACTTTTGAGGTTAAGCTTTATAAATATGGCACAATAGATCATGTACTGTATTAAGAACTTGATCCTGTGTGGGTCCCAGGAGTTGTGCTACTGGGTGCAAGAGACTAGCAAAGTCATCACAGCCTTTGGAACCTGACCTCTGACTTCAGGAGACACCATCATATATCTCATCAGGATCATCCACTAAGCCCAGATGGGTGGTCTTATACTCTCACAGGCGCTGACTTTCTAATGTGCCAGGGGGTGCTTGACCCCTGGCTCTGCCACAAGCCCTGCCCCTACTCCACCCCTTCCTTCAAGGCCCCATTCCACCCCCTTCCCGCCACATTATGCCCTGTTCCCCAATGTGCCATGCCCTCACTCCTCCCCCTCTCTCCCAAAGTCTCCTCCACACTGTGAAACAGCTGATCACGGTGGGCAGGAGGCATGGGGAAGGAGGGAGAGACGCTGATCAGCAGGGCCTGCCAGGGGGCGGCAAACACTGGGGGGAAAGGGGGAGCTGATGGGGTGGGCTGTCGGTGGGTGCTCAGCACCCACCATTTTTTCCCTGTGGGTGCTCCAGCCCCAGAGCACCCACAGAGTCGGCACCTATGTATACTCCTATTTTACAGCTGCTCCCTACCTGAGCTTTGACTGGCTCAGTTTTCAATTTAAAGAAAGTCATACCACAGAACTGGTGGAAGTCATTAGCTAAGCACCTGGAACCAACCAACCAGAGTTTGTTGAAGTGCTAAACCAGCTATTGACATCAGGAGCCTTTTCTGCAGGCCCAGAAAGAATATTTTTTTTCATTTGCACTAGTTCATTCAAAGTTGAGAAATCAACTGGGAGTTGAAAAAACAGGAAAACTTGTCTTTCTCTTCCAGTCTATGAATAGAAAGAAGGAAGGAGATGAGATCTACTAGTTTTAAAAGTTGAAAGACAATCTAAATAACTTAGGAGACTCTCGTTTTCAAGAGACTTAGGAAAGTAAGCTCCAGTCACATTCACTTAGGCATATGTAAAAGTTTTCCTAGGCTGACCTGAAATAATTAGTTTAATTCAGTTACTACAATTAATCTTTCTGTTTAATAAATCATTTAGTTGTAAATGTGAATCATGTTTTGATTGGAAGTTTATGTATCCAAAACTTTAAGGCTGTTTTGTTTAATAAAAATAAATTTGATATGCTGTTTTGTGTAATTAATTAAATTCCGGTTATGAGCTAAAAGGTAATTATCTGGTAAATAAATAAGCAACATATTCACCATTTTGTAGTATACTAAAAATATACAATTAATAAGAACCTGAAAACATGAAGCTATATAATTGCTTAAATATATGTATATAGTTATAGTGTACCCTCCAAGATAGCAAAAAGATGTACCAAATCTTGTGTGATGGCTCTATTTAGTTGTAAATCAGTGTTTTTTAATGGTTATATCAATGAGAATGCACCTTTCTTTAGAAAATAACTGAGGTACAAATGGAAAAGTTGGTTAAAATAGATTTAATTCAAGCCTTTCCACTTGGTGATTTAAATCAATCCACCCTGCTGTTGGCTCGGAATAGGCCTACGGGCAGGGAAAGGGAAGTGCTGGTGTTTCAGGCTGTCAGAGTAGCTATGTGCTACCATGCTTGCTACTCACCAGCTAAGGTGGAATACCTGATTGATGGCTGCTCTGCATAGTGGGAAGATTAGCTGCTAAATGTAGCCAATCAATTGTGTTGTTAGGCAGAATGCGGATCAGCCATTCCTGCCACAAAGGAGCTGAGAGACTATAAAGGCTACTCTCAGGGGCTTTTTCTTGCAGCCTGGCCACGGTACAGTTTCTCTGGGACTGCTGAATGCCGGCGGAACTGGACATTATATGATGCCACCCAGGGCTTCACAACTATCTTGCAGGTTTCAGAAAGCATTAAACTGTAATGCTAAAGTTGCCTCAGTGATCGATACACCATAAGAACCTAAATAGAATTGGGTTCTATTTCTTTCATGCTGTCTTGGGTATTGAAAGAGTGATAGTGAATCACCTCAGTATGTTTCTAGTGACTAACACATGGGGACTATTTATGGTGCATTCCCCCTTCAGTCCCTAAAAGTGAGATGTTTCATAACTGTAAATGTATTTCCACGTTGTTTGTACAGCATCTAGCACAATGAAGCTGTGGTGTTAGTTGGTGTCTCTAGTTGTTACCGTAATACACAGAATACTCAGATCTTACAGTCTAAATGAGACCAGCCATTATGTTCAGAGATACTGTGCACATGTCGCAGATATTAGTATGTTAGTTGTAGCTGGATTAGTGGCTCCATGAGCAAATCCTTCTGTGGGTTGTTTGGCTTGAGAATCCGTGTGGAATGTTTTTCAGCAAGGTTCTTGCATCCTTCAAACATAACAACCATGTACCAGTGCCTCCAAACTACGCCACTCTGTGTCATTGCACACGTCAGGCAAAGCAGGGGTCATGGACAAGGGCAAGACAGATGGGTTCTGGAAGCTAGTAAGCAAATAGTTTTTCTAATTCCATCACTTTGCAGATAGCCTCTCAGTCTGTTTTATTGAGCCACTGTACAGATGCCTCTCTCTGGAATAGGAATGTTTTCCCCTCAATTAGTTTTTTTTAAACTCAGGTGTCATTCATTGACATTTCCTATCTGACCTGGCCATGCTTGGGGCCTGCAGATGAGCAGTGTGAGGTACTGCAACACCTAGATGCATCGGGATCTAGAAAAAAACAGCTTCATGCTATCTTGCTTCCTTAGGTTTGCACTGATACATTGGTTTTGGGGATGCAGGGTTCTTCATGTCCTTGCCAGAGTACTGAGGGTTCCCCTCCATTTCCCTAGCTTCTTTAGATGAAGGTCTTCAGTCTCCAGTGTTGACTTGATCCTTGGCATCTCTACTGAGACTGAGGCCAATTAGTGTCAAATATATTGGAGGCTGTTTATGTTATGGCCACCCAAGAACAAGGGAAACAGTGTGGTCTAGTGGATAGAGAACTGGACTGGGACTCGGGTCACCTGGGCTCTGTTCCTGGCTCTGCCACTGACCTGCTGGCCGACCTTGGGCAAGTCATTTCACCTTCTTGCACCTTCGTTTTCCCATCTGTAAAAATGAGGGTAGTGATACTGATCTCCTTTTTAAAGTGCTTTGAGCTCTATAGATGAAAAGTGGTAGGTAGGTAGGTGTTACCATCTTTCAGAATCCCTAAAATCCATCTCTGTGGGAGAGTGGCCCTAAGCCACAGAATCTTTAACTCTAGGTCTGGATGGCTGTTAACTCAAAGGACTAAATCAGATTCTTTATACAGACCCCCCCCGCCAGGTACATAACATGGCTAGAGAGGGGTGTGGTTGTACGATTGTATTTCTAGCTCTCTTGGTTCGCCTGCTGCTGTTGGTGGAATCGACCCCTCCCCCACACTGGAAATCAGTGCAAAGGATTTATCTTCTCTGTCACCCAGAGCTACAAGTTTAACCTTAGCACACGCAAAAACTTGCCTTGAGGCTATTTGTCTCTAGGATTCAGACTCTGTTCCATAGGCAGCAGGTTGCTTGTGTGAGACTGTATCTCCTGAATCTTCCAGTATAACTCTGAAGATAATATAATCCAGTGCAGTGGAAACCTCACACTGACTAGTGTTTGTAGCTCGTGGAGGGAGGGAGAGGAGTAATAGGGGAATCAGTGGAGTTAAGCTTTCACTGTTTGCTCCCCTCACCAGCTGTGTAGTAAGTTAGCTGTACGTGTCTGTTCTTATTCTTCTGAAAGTAGACTTTGTTCTCTGGAGACTGCTAATCATGCCCCATGGGGGTGTAATCAGTTATAAGGTATTTAATATAGTGCAGGCGGGAACAGGCCGCCTGGCCGGGCTGGCAGATTGCAACACTACAATTATAAAGGGCCCCTTTCCCCCACTTACCCGCCCACCAGTGGCAGGATGAGGGCTGTACCAGGAGACAGCGTTAAACATACAAAGTATATGTGTGGGTTGGGGGAGGGGAAGCTGCAGAACACCGCCTGTTCCTGGAAGCAGGAAGATCTGTATGCTGGGAGAGCTGCAGCCATTGCACGTTGCATTGTTGAGACTTGGGGGAACTTGGATGGGTTGTGTGGGGATGGCGCTTGGCAAATTGTCGGGGTAGAAAGGGTCTTCCTTCCTCTCCAATGAGCCTGAGCTGGATATGTGGGGCGTACATGTGGTTGGAGTTGGGGAAGCACTTCCTTCTGTTCCCTGTGCCTTCTCAGAGCCAGGTTTACAAGGTATTAGGTGCCTAGTGGGGTTTACAAAAGTGCCTAACCTGGTGAGGTGCCTAAATTCCATGGGAGTTAGGTGTCTAACCTGTTTAGGTACTACTGTAAATCCCATGAGTTGCCTATCTGTACCTTTATGTGCCTAAATACCTTTAGTAAATCAGGCCCTTAGTCCCTCCATTGTGTGTGTGGGCTCAGTTTGGGGAGTTGCTACCCCAGGGCCTTGAAATCTTAGTTCCACAGCCTGGTGGACCTTCATGACTCCCTAGAGTTGCTTTCTCCTGGCTAAACCCTGGTGGCACACTAGACTCCTTTGCACCCTTCCAGTGGTTGTAGGTAGTAGTCCTCACTCCCCCTTTCTAAACTCTACAGGTATGTTCCCTTGTGAATACAGCTCTTCAGCCACTTAATCATCTCTACTGCTCTTCCATGAATTCCCTGGGACTAGGGAGGGATACCGCTCTACCCAGTGCCAGGATACAGTACTATTGCTGCAATGCTGTTTCGCCTCAGTTCTAGCTGGAAGTGGTACTGCTCTTCTCCTTGGCCCCCTTTACCCTGCCCTTTGGTAGCTGAGGAGCAGAAGGGAATATATCTTCTGCTGCATCTCTGACCACTAATGCTAATGACCACTGGCTAAGATTCCATTTGGAGCCCATGGGTGAGTGTCACATGAACCATACGCTCACCACAATGCTGGTACTGAAGGATGTTTCCTGTCTCTGTTAAATGCTGAGCCCTTGGCATGAGACAGAGCTGAGATTCCAACCCAGGTCTCCAGTCTGGTAGTGAGAGCACTGACCACTAAGCTCCATAGCTGCCCATGGCGCTGGGCTTGAGTGCTTTGATAGACAAAGTGGGCTGGTGATTCTTCTTTGAGTTTAAAGAAAAGAAACAGAAAGGTAGAGTATGTGAGAGTCAGCTAAACCTGGGCTGCTTGGGGATGCTGGCCACTCGTGTCCTCTTGGTGTTTTACGGGAGCAGGGATTCAGTTGAGGGGCAAGAGCAGCAGTTCTCTGGCTAGAGAACCAGGGCTTGTTTGTAACTCTATCCAGCAAGGTGGGGTTCTGTGAGAAGGGATTACCTTAGGCAGAGGTGTGTCTTTTTTTTTTTCTTCTTTTTCCCCAAGAACAAAATTATTTTAATTTGACAACTGGAGTCCCAAATAGAAAGAAATTCTTTTTTAGCTCTATATCTGGGAATGAAAAGTTTGTAAAAGAAGAGTTCTGAAAGTGAATTTTTCAAAATAAATTATGTAAAAATATATATATTTAGCAAAAAGAAGAACAGGAGTACTTGTGGCACCTTAGAGACTAACAAATTTATTAGAGCATAAGCTTTCGTGGACTACAGCCCACTTCTTCGGATGCATATAGAATGGAACATACTAACAAATTTATTAGAGCATAAGCTTTCGTGGACTACAGCCCACTTCTTCGGATGCATATAGAATGGAACATATATTGACTTAACTGGCCAAGTTCTCAGCTGGCGTAAATTTGTTCGCCTCCACTGAATTCAATGGAGCTATGCTGATTGACAC